>NW_015506439.1:303749-321837 GCF_001515645.1 Sinocyclocheilus grahami | reverse complement strand
TCCACCCATGCTCCCCGGCCCCCCCCCGGGCGCCCCCCCCCCCCCCCCCCTCCCTGATGTTACTGTTAAGGCGCGGGACGGTGTCTTCTTTGTCCTGGATTAATGTTGTTGATTTATGTTGTTCACCAACATAACCAACTACATCACCAACTACAAGACACCATCCCCCAGCACTGTGGAGAATCAACACCTGGCAGACGATCTGAACGAGTTCTACTGCAGGTTTGAAAAGACACCCCACACCCGCTCTGAACACCTCTCCACACAACCATTCACACCTCCAGCAACCCCCCTCTCCCCCACACCTGCAATTCAGATCAGCGAAGACGAGTGTTTACTCGTTCTTCGAGCGCTTTACTACTACCACGACCACGTGACACATTTGTCATGACAGCCGACTCAAACATTACAATGCTCATGCTAACTTTCGTTTACTCTATAATAAGTAACTCCACGTCACCACCTAATTACTCTTCAACAGTGAGGCTATAGAGTTGCCGCCAAAACTTAAGTTCAAAGACAGAATTCTAAAAATGGCTGAGCACTAGTTTAAGGTCTATACTGTATGTGTGTATTAGGGATGTGCATCTCATGACTTAGGCCTATACGATACGCATCTCGATGCATAGCCAATGATATGATACATTAAAGATACATATGAAGCAGCTTCCGATGCAATGTGATACGATTCACCCCTGTTACGATGCAGTGTGATCCAATTTCGATTTGATTCGATTCAACACAATGCGATTCGATGCAATGGAGAAAATATGATCACTTTTACTGCCTCGAGGCCTGTTTCATAAAACAAGTTTTCAAAATAAGCCAGGCTTATTTCAGTTAGTCTGACTCACTGTCAAATGATTTGGTTCCATAAAGCAAATTTAACATGGGCCTAGATCAAGCTAGTCACTGTGGCAACTTATGCTGGGAAACTAACCTGGTCTAAAGCAGGCTAACTGTCAGACTAAGCTGAGTTCCTCTAACACTGACCAATAGGAATCCAATGATATTACTACTCTCTCACATACTATTATTTGACTTTTTTTTTCTTTACAGTTTCTAGCCATGCAGCCTTTCTCTCTGGTTTTATGACAGCTGTACATTTTATAGTTTGCAGAACAGATAGCAGAACATTATTGCTCTTTAAAGCATTAAAATAACTAAATTAAAAGTTAAAATAACTGAATTAAAAATGAAAACAAATAATAAAGAAATTGACTATATTTTAACAGGTATAAGAAACACACATTAACTCATTTGAGTTTAGTAATTATTGTACTAGTTTCCATTTGATTTACCCATTACAATAGTCCCTTTACAGTTACAGCTATCATAAAACAATACACTTATATGTAGATTTAAAATTCTACAAGACACATTTAATGTCCAACAACAAATTTTTTAGCAAAATGTATATTTTACTGTTTAGTGCGCATGCGTGCAGCAGCGCTCATTCACTGGCGTCAGCCTCATCCAGATGCCCACTCCTGACAGCAAAATGGATATGTTTGCGTGACTTTCTAACATTTACAGATGAAAAATATACCTGTGACATGTCAGTTATGCACTGAGGAAAACACAACGTCTCAAATGCATTAAACAGCACAGATATATTCGCTGTTTGTCATGGTGGATCGATTTGATCCATGATCGACATTAAGGTCTGCTTAAGAACAAGCGTGCACAAATGAGTGAGATTTTGTGAACTTAATTTGTTGTTAATGGAACCGCTGTTGCCCCGATTGATTTGTTCGGTTATTTCAAGTCAGGTTTTGGACTTTAATCCCAGTTCCCCTTCAGGAACTCGAGCTGCGTTGGAAAACACTTCGGGAATGCCCCAAGTGTGACCACGCTCTGAATCACATATGAAATCAGTCCAAAAGATGGGCAAGACGTCATGGGCGGGTGACGTCATGACCAGGAAGCTATAAAAGCATGTGCGGTGGAACCGGCATCAGCTTTTTGTCATTCAGCAAGCGCTCTGTGTGTGTGTCAGTTGCTATTTTGTTTGTGAGTCTTACTTAGTGTTGTTTGACCACTTATAAGCTCCATTATGCCAAGCTTCAGCAAATAGAAGCAGGCTGTGTGTTCCTCCCTGCCCGTGCTATATTTCGGGTGGGGACCCACACAGTTTGTGTTGTCTGCTTGGGAGCGAAGCACGCAGAGTCAGCTATCTAGGCGAGTGTTTGTGACTGCCTTGCTTCGCTCTCGGAAGGCTTTCTTTGAGGAGGGAGCCTTCATCTGCATTTCTCGCGGCACCGGTGCTGCTTTCGCCGAGGCAGAGCGTTGGCTGTGCTTGTGGGGTTCGCATATGGATCCGGTGGAGGGAATGTAGACGGGCGAGTTCCTATCTTCTTCCTCACCTACCAGATCCAGCGCTCTCTCTCGGGGTTCGGAAGCCCGCGCTGCGGTTCTTTCCCCCCGGTGAGAGGGCTTGACGCTCCGCCTGTCTTCCTCCGAGGAGGTTGATATGGAGGGCGTCGATGAGCTCGCCAGTTGCACAAGCATCAGTTACACAAGCATATTATGCCTAAAATTATAATGAGCAGCTTTACTGTGGAGCGGAGCTCGCGCAGTCAGTTCTCGGGAAAAAGAGAGGGCCTGATTTTGCTTTACCCGCTGAACGCTCCGCTCCCGCTGGGCACGCTCCGAGGAGTGTGTCCGTGCTTGCGAGCTCGCGGTTCGGTCCCGCTATTTCAAAAAAAAAAACGGCGGTGATTCAGATCGCGGGTATCACACGTGGATCTAGCGGATGGGTTTGGAGACGGTTCGCCCTTTCTCCGCCTGCACTCCCTAGATCCAGCGCTCTCTCTTAAGGCTCGGAAGCCCACGCTGCGGTTTCTTCCTCCTCTGAGTGAGCGCTCTGCTGCTGCAGCTACTTTTCTCAGAGAAGATTGATATTGTTGTGTGCCGAGGCAACGCGTGTATTACATCATTTTCAATTTTTGATGTGAATCTTAACACTCCAGACCGTGTTTACTCGTTTGGTTGTTGGCTGCATGTAATTCTGAGGAATTAAATGAGGTATTTATCTGACTATGAGGAGTTACAGATGTCATTACGATTTGTGATATGAATCTTATCACACCAGACTGTGTTTACTCGTCTGGTTGTTTGATTGCATTTAATTCTGAGGAATAAAATTAAGTATTTATCTGACTATGATAAGTTAGATATACAGGGGCTCTTGGGATAAAATACAGGGCACGTGTTTACTTCTCTTCCTCTGAGGAGGTTGAGGTGGTCAATCGTGTTCCAGCTCTTCATATAGGGAGCGTCACTTCTCGTACTCCTCAGAATTTAGAGTCAGAGTGGCGCTCCCGGGCCGAAGGCTTCTAGTGGAAGGCGGATCTGTGGACCATCATTCTCACTGGATAGTCTTCAGCTAAAACGTCCTGATGCCTAAGGCCCAGGACTTCGGAGGGCCGGCCCCCTCTGGAGAAGAGCTGTGTACACCTCATTATACGGTGGCCGTCTCTCTTCAGTGCTCTCAGGAGATCGATCTGCCCAACCCTGCCACATACGGTGCTTCAGGACGCAGCAGTCTTCGGTACTAAAAGGCTCGCTACCTCATGGAAGGTTCACCCGGCGGTGTGGGAGCCACTGCCAAGCGTGTCTCATTGGGTCCTGCCCCGAGCAGGCTCTGGTTCTATCAGTCTAGTCTTCCTAGGAGATGACGCGGGTCTGAGGACCGTCGTTTTCAATAGGAGACTTCAGCTTAGAGAGTCCTGATGCCATGGCCCAGGACTTCGGAGGGCAGGCCCCTCTCGGGAAGAGTGGTGTACACCTCATTATAAGGTGCCCGTCTCTCCTCAGTGCCCTCAGGAGATCGATCTGCCAACCCTGCCACCTACGGTGCTTCAGGGCGCAGCGGTCTCCGGCGAGCGCTTCTCTCAGTCACCACCAGGAAACGTAGCTGTACTAAGAGGCTCGCTACCTCTTCTGAGGTTTCTAGAGCAGCTAGTCCGGCCGTCTCTGTAGAAGAGGCTACCAAATCAGTTCGGTTCTTCTCCGCCTCATTGCAATGGGGTCATTCCCACTCTGGTGGGCCCCGAGCAGGCTCTGAAATGGAACAAGAAGTTAACACTCTCTGGAGGAAGGAGGCCATCGAGGTGGTCCCTTCTCTCGACAGACAGTTTGGGTTCTACAGCCGGTACTTCATCGTCCCTAAGAAGGATGGAAGTTCCTGAGGTTTGCTTTTGGGGGCGGTTCTTCCGTCGGCCTTGCACTCTCACCCCGCACTTTCACGAGGTGTGTGGATGCTGCTCTGGCTCCTCTGTGACTCCAGGGCATCCACATACTCAACCACATTGATGATTGGTTGATATTAGCTCAATCTGAGCAGATGGCGGTTCGGCATCGAGATGTCGTTCACGCTCACTTGAAAGAGCTGAGGGGAAACCCGCTCCGCATGCTCAAGGTCACGCGGCAGTGCCTACGTGCCTTAGACATGTGGAGTAAGCTTGGTTCTTGTCTCAGGGCCCAGTGCTGGGAGCTCCTTGTTGCCGTGTAACGCTAGCGACGGACTCGTCCCTCACCGGTTGAGGAGCGGTCATGAGTGGCCGCTCAGCCCGCAGTCTGTGGAGCGGCCACCATCTCATGTGGCACTTCAACTGCCTGGAGATGCTGGCTGTGTTTCTAGCATTGAAACACTTTCTCCCAGACCTAAGAGGTCGCCATGTGTTGGTGCACCGACGACACAGTGGCAGTTTCTTAAATCAACCACCAGGGAGGTCTGCATTTGCGCTCCCTTTACAGGCAGGTGCACCAGATCCTTGTGTGGTCCCAGGGTAACTCCTGGGCATCTCAATATGGGAGCAGACATCCTGTCGAGGCAGGGGACGAGGCCTGGGGAATGGAGACTTCACCCTGAGGTGGAAGAGAGTTTTTGGCCAGGCTCAGGTGGACTTGTTTGCAACTCGAGAGACATCGCACTGTCCCCTCTGGTTCTCTTTGACTCATCCAGCTCCTCTCGAACTGGACGCTATGGTACAGACGTGGCCGGGGGCTTCGTCTGTACGCCTTTTCCCCAGTCTCTCTGCTCCCGGGAGTTCTGGAGAGAGTGTGCCGGGATGGGGTCCGTCTACTGTTGGTAGCCCCGTTCTGAGTATGATTTTCTGGCCTGATTTCTCTTCTCGACAGCTCTCCATGGGAGATTTCCGTCAGGAGGGATCTGTTCTCACAGGCAGAGGATACTATCTTCACCCCCGCCCGGAGCTGTGGAAGCATGGGTGTGGCCCCTGGGGGGGCACAACTCGCAGCTTCCTGTCTCTCAACCGAGGTTGTTGAGACCATTCTCCAATCCAGAGCTCCCTCTACGAGGAACGAGATGCTGCGTCTCAGTGCCATACTTCCGGCATCCCTGTGAGCCCTTGCTTCATTCCTAGAAGCTGACGCTGGTTCCACTGCACATGCTTTTATAGCTTCCTGGTCGCGACGTCACCCGCCCATGACGTCTCGCCCATCTTTTGGACTGATTTCATATGTGATTCAGAGCGTGGTTACGCTGGGGGCATTCCCGAAGCGTTTTCTGACGCAGCGTCTCATTCCCTCGGGGAACCATGGTTACATTCGTAACCTGGAGACGTTTTTCCTCAGGTCTCGTGGTGTTGTGATGCTTCATGTTCACGCAGCAGCAGTGATGAGAGAGCGCGCTTGAGAAACAGTTTAGAGAGAAGAAATCAGAATCAGAATGAGCTTTATAGGCCCTTTTCACAGTGACGTCAGCTAACTTCCGCTTTCGTGCAAAGCAGTGTATCTGTACTTCCGTTATACCTTTACACCGGAGACTTCTTGGGAAAATGTAGGAAAAACTTGAAATATGAAAGGCGTTATTTAAGAGTTAAGAAGAGCTGAAACATTTTCACTTGTTATTTCGGTTTATGTCATTCCTTGGATAATTTGTGAGTACACTGTAAATTAAATTCCCCCTATAGTTGAGCAATAAAAAGACAAACAACATGATTTTGTTTTTATTTACTATGGGGAAATTACATGGACACAAGTCATATTTTTTTATATTAAATCGTTTTACTACATGGCAAGTTTCACATCCATAAAGGCAAGTGGTCTGAAAATAAACTCATTATCCAGTTCAAGAATATGGCTTAATATTGAAACAATACAAAAAGGACAGCCGCGTAGTTCTACAGAACTTTGGACTTCTACAATTACTTAAATTCCTCCATTCAATTTTGCTTTAACTACATGTATACCGTGTTTTTACTTTTTTAATTATTATTTATTAATATGATCGATCATATTTTATTTTCATTATAGGCTATATGCAATGTGATCTTTAAAAAACAACTGACCTGCGTTTTATATTTATTTACACAAATGCTGGCATCTGTTTTTAACTGTAAAAGCTTTTTATATAAACTTAATATTTAATATTTATTTCTGAATTACATTAATAAAACGGAAAATTATAGACTCCATTTTATTGATATTTAAATAGTACAAGCTTATGTTGAACTATTCTTGTACATACAAGTAGTGTTGCTTTCGTCAACGAAAATTATGACTAAATATCATCGTCAACAAACCTTTATCACGTGAAGAAACGAGACGAGACGCAACGTAAATGCTGATCATGTGACGATGACTATAATTAAATGTATAATGCAATATTGTTGATGAATAAAAACGAGACTAAATGTGGTTTACAAAATAAAAACTATGCTAAAATGTCTCTTCATTTTCGTTGACCAAAACGAGAAGAAATGAAATGTTATAACGTTATTTTGACTCGTTTAGTCGTGTTATTATTATTATTTTGCAGTATTTCTGTTTCCTGTGTCTCACTTCAGGGGCTGCATCAGGTCGCACGAAAACCAAGCAAAGTTAAGTCTGACACAGAGAAAGGGACAGATGGCCGGCCAGCCGGGGTTCGTCTTTATTTAAATTTATATGTGTGTACTTCTAACATGTTTGGTTGGTAAAATAAATGTTGTAAATTCAAATCAGAGCATCTTCCGTGTCTGGAATGGATGTATTCTTGAGTCTATAAGGTAACAATAATATAATAAGATAACCTTGTTTGAAATGGTTTTGGCTAAAAGAAAATTTTGGTTTCGTCTATGCTACTAGGTACTTATACTATATTGACTGGGTTATTCACTTGTTATTTCGGTTTATGTCATTCCTTGGATAATTTGTGAGTACACTGTAAATTAAATTCCCCCTATAGTTGAGCAATAAAAAGACAAACAACATGATTTTGTTTTTATTTACTATGGGGAAATTACATGGACACAAGTCATATTTTTTTATATTAAATCGTTTTACTACATGGCAAGTTTCACATCCATAAAGGCAAGTGGTCTGAAAATAAACTCATTATCCAGTTCAAGAATATGGCTTAATATTGAAACAATACAAAAAGGACAGCCGCGTAGTTCTACAGAACTTTGGACTTCTACAATTACTTAAATTCCTCCATTCAATTTTGCTTTAACTACATGTATACCGTGTTTTTACTTTTTTAATTATTATTTATTAATATGATCGATCATATTTTATTTTCATTATAGGCTATATGCAATGTGATCTTTAAAAAACAACTGACCTGCGTTTTATATTTATTTACACAAATGCTGGCATCTGTTTTTAACTGTAAAAGCTTTTTATATAAACTTAATATTTAATATTTATTTCTGAATTACATTAATAAAACGGAAAATTATAGACTCCATTTTATTGATATTTAAATAGTACAAGCTTATGTTGAACTATTCTTGTACATACAAGTAGTGTTGCTTTCGTCAACGAAAATTATGACTAAATATCATCGTCAACAAACCTTTATCACGTGAAGAAACGAGACGAGACGCAACGTAAATGCTGATCATGTGACGATGACTATAATTAAATGTATAATGCAATATTGTTGATGAATAAAAACGAGACTAAATGTGGTTTACAAAATAAAAACTATGCTAAAATGTCTCTTCATTTTCGTTGACCAAAACGAGAAGAAATGAAATGTTATAACGTTATTTTGACTCGTTTAGTCGTGTTATTATTATTATTTTGCAGTATTTCTGTTTCCTGTGTCTCACTTCAGGGGCTGCATCAGGTCGCACGAAAACCAAGCAAAGTTAAGTCTGACACAGAGAAAGGGACAGATGGCCGGCCAGCCGGGGTTCGTCTTTATTTAAATTTATATGTGTGTACTTCTAACATGTTTGGTTGGTAAAATAAATGTTGTAAATTCAAATCAGAGCATCTTCCGTGTCTGGAATGGATGTATTCTTGAGTCTATAAGGTAACAATAATATAATAAGATAACCTTGTTTGAAATGGTTTTGGCTAAAAGAAAATTTTGGTTTCGTCTATGCTACTAGGTACTTATACTATATTGACTGGGTTATATAGAATTGCATTTCTAAAAAGAGACTAAAATACAATTTTCATTGACTAAAACTAGACTAAATGTCAGCAGTTTTTGTCAACTAAAACTAGACGAAAATAGTCATGGATAATTCTGACTAAAATAAGACTAAAATGCTCAGACTTTTATTTGACTAAAACTTGACTAGACTAAAAAAAGTATGAACGTGACTAAAACTAATAAAAACTAAAATGACTGCTTCACACAAAGACTAGACTAAAACTAAAATTAAAACAGGCCGCCAAAAACAACACTACATACAAGCGCTCTATTTGAGAAATATTTCTAGCCAACTTCATCTAACTGCAATAAAGACAGCAAACAGTGCGCGAGAGTTGCGCGAATCAGTGACTGCAGTGCTCCGTTTTCAACTTCTCCCTCTACTTCAAGCAAATATCACCGATCGGTATTCGGTAAGTTCGTTTGAGATGCCAGATGCCTCTACCTGAACGAGGACGAGAATAGACAGCAGCAGTCATCCTCTAATAATCGTATTTGTGGCAGTTGTACAAGCGTTTGGGTGAACTCCATGCTGGTAGCGATAGGGCTTACTATGCTGGCGGAAGTAAGAATACCCTGCTTTGCGTCAGAACGGAAGCTGCGTGACGTCATGTGAAAAGGGCCTATTGCCAGGTATGTTTACACATACGAGGAATTTGTTTTCGTGACAGAAGCTTCCACAGTGTAACAGAATGACAGTGACAGAACAAAAAACACAGATAAAAAAAAAATTATAAAATAAAAATTTATATATACATATAACAAATAAATAAGGAATAAAAATATAAAAATTGACAATTGTATGTACAGGTATATAACAATAGACAGTTGTATGGGTATATTATGTGCAAATTGAAATGTAGACTAAGTATGTCTGTTAGATAAATAAGTGTATGAGTGAATAAATAGTGTGTGTTCCACAATTATTGTCAGATGTTCATGAGATGGATTGCCTGAAGGAAGAAACTGTTCCAGTGTCTGGCCATTCTGGTGCGCAGTGCTCTGTAGCGTCGACCAGATGGCAACAGTTCAAAAAGGGAGTGTGCTGGATGTGAGGGGTCCAGAGTGATTTTACTAGTCCTTTTGCTCACTCTGGATGAGTACACTTCTTGAAGAAAATGGAGGGTTGAACCAATGATTCGGTCAGCAGTCCGGACTACCCTCTCTAGTCTCCTGAGGTCAGATTTGGTAGCTGAGCTGAACCAGACAGTTATAGATGTGCAGAGGACAGATTCACTGATGGCGGAGTAGAACTGTTTCAGCAGCTCCTGTGACAGGCTGAACTTCCTCAGCTGGCGAAGGAAGTACAGAGATTGCACTGTCATGTTATTTGGGTATATTCATGCATAATTTAAACACATAATCACATGATATCAGATAAAAAATAAAACATTTTAGAAGAGAATGCAACATCACGGTTGTTTGAACCAATGAGCATTAAGCTGTGTCGTCAATCAGTCGTTTCCCATTGTGCTTTTGGTCAGCGCAGCTGGGGGAAAGCACGGTCGACTTGCTGTTGCGAGAGATTTTTGCCATATGTCGGCATGACATCAGAGCAAGGCGGACTGCCCTCGGGCACATTTCTAACCAGCATGCATCTTGCGGTGATCGGTTCTGCGCAGATATTGCTCCTCTCAATGAGCCTAATAATAGTTAGATAGGACTATTGCATATAATTTGGTAGTAAAACAAAGAGTTGCACGTTTTATTGGTGCAAATGAGTAGTGGTGATAATTATTTTGTACAACATTTGAAACTGCATTTTATCACTTAATTAGAAGCACCACAAAATTAAATGGTGTCATCTGTTATAGAGACTACTAAACAGACCTTTAGAAGTTTATTTTAAAATGCAAAGTAATGAAAATAAAAATGAAGCTCTGTAAACACTTGCATTTTTACAACACTATAGTTTGTCCCGAATCAGGTAATTAAAAGTTCTTCTCACACTTGTGGTCTTCATGCTCACCTGAACACTTGGACCAAATACAGGAAATACGTCATATAAGTAGTCAAGTGGTCAAGTGCAAACACCGCAAGTGCGGGTATTTGGACAAGGGGACAGTCTCCTTTGTCTGACAGACCCATTTCGGGTCTTGGAGTCTCTACTACTGAGCTGATGTCCTGAATCAGGTGTGTTTGATTAAGCAGACGTGCAAAATATGCAGGGAAACATGGTTTTGAAAAATGGTTGGGAAAAACCGCATTAAGTTATATGTAAATCATTGAGAAACAAATCTTGGTTTTTATATGCGATATACCTGTATATATATATATATATACACACACACCGGTATATACCGGTATTGACGATAACCGTGATATTCAAATCAAGAAATATTGACATCGTGTTAATTTAGGGTGTGACGATATTGGTGATATTGGTATTGGTGATAACCATGATATTTAAAATGAACAGGACACGACACGCAAATAGCCTACTTCAGCGCCAGTACCTGGTTGACCTCCCAGGTGGCAGTACTGCGCCTTAACACTGACACCTGTCACACAAGAAGAAGACGCAGTGCGCACTACTCCAAGAAGAACCAATAGTATCCATGCTGCGGGTCTGCAGATGAATATATCTCAGAAGAACCATGTTCAATATTATCCAGACAGTAAGTTGCCATTATTTTACTAGTCATTGAATGGGAAATGTTACATTAACCTGTTGACTGCGGTTTCCTGTTTTCATATATTTAAATAAAAGGGTGATTCTTTTAATAAGTACCGCGTTTTATTTCCTTGTCTAATTTTTGCATTTGTATTTGCAATCAAGTCATGGCCAATACTGCCTTTGTGTAGCAATTGATTTCTTTGTTCAAGTCTATTACACAATTAAAACTGATCTAGAAAAACTGAGCGACCACATTAAACTCTGTAAAATGTAAAGTTGATAGCAGTGCCATGCACTTAATTCCTCATCTGCGGTCGATCTGGGTGCACATTAATACTGAATTAGAAGCGCGTTAACTGTATGACTTCATTGGCGCCGGCGCAACTATAGGTTAAAGAGATTAAAATACGGGTACACAAGTTAACAGGTTAAAGTATCAGATTTTATGTTAATATTTATTCATTATACTCTTAAACTTGACAGTATTTTCTCTCTTGTTACTTCATAGGGAGCTTCAAAGAAGACCGAGAAAGCCAGAGTCTCAGGTCAGCTGTGACCTGAAGAAGAAGAAGAATTGAAAATGCATGTGCCCTGTGTTTATCAGTATCCTTATGTTCAACATCCCTTTGTCCAATCGGGTGTTTGGTTCCAGGTTTTTTGGAGTCGACTCCGCCTCCCACCATAGGAGTCGATGGAATCGATTCGTCGACTCCATTTACCGTGACTGTCCAAATTTCTCCAATTTAGCGGTCACATTACCTTTAAATGAGCTATGAATTAGTCACATTATAATGGTCAGGGGATGACGATATTGTCTTAAACAGCATTGATATTAAAAATAAATAAAATACATTTACATTAGCAGACGCTTTTATCCAAAGTGACTTACAAATGAGGACAATGGAAGCAATAAAAATCAACAAAAGAGCAATGATATGCAAGTGATATGACAAGTCTCAGTTAGCCTAACGCAGTACACATAAGGGCCTTTCGCACTGCAGGAACCTTTTCATAGTACCAGAACTAATCGTGGAACTACCCACTTTTCGGCGTGTTCGCATCGCCGGAACTGGGAGCGATTTTAGTACCGGACTGCCTTTTTCGGAAATATATATTGTGTGTTTGAGTGGTCCAGACGCTACAGTGTAAACATACTGTAAACATTGTGTCAACTTATTTCGCAAGTATGGAGAACAGTGATAGATGGACGGATGCTGAAGTGCAGGCACTTGTAGCAAATGTAGCACTGCCAGTTGTCGTTGGAGATTCTTAGTCCTCCTTTCCGTTCTTTCAATCGCTTTACGTATACGTTGACTTTCCATGTCCATTATTGTGAAACCCGCGAGACACAAAAACAGCGTCCTCCATCCTCCTGTTGTTAATGTTGTTTTTATTTGTTTTCGTTGTTGAAAGCCGCGCACAAATGACGTCGCTGTCGATGGCTTACGTCACTTCCTAGTACACACTGTCGGTGCGAATGCAACCCTTTAAATAGTACTAGGAAATAGTTCGTGCAAAATCGTCCCAGTACTTTAGTACCGTACATTTAGTTCTGAAACTAAAGCGGTACGAAAGGGCCTATAGCAAGGTTTTTTATTATTTTTTATTATAGGCTATAGGCTAATAAATACCAATAAAATGGATAGAATAGACAAAGAACAGAGCAAGCTTGTTAGAGGCCTTTTTTTGCTTTTGTTAATTGTATAATAAATAAAAATAAAACAAATAGATAGAATACAAAAAGATTAGAAAAGCAAGTGTTTTTTTAGTTAGTGAATGAGTAAATGCATAGGAATGTAAACATATTGATTCAACATTCTTGTTTATTATGTGAGTTTTTAAATGATTTAAGGTTAATGACTGAACACAAATAGCCTAGGTTAACCATGGAAAACCAGATTGCATTGCATAAAACATAACATCACATAAAGCATCAATTAAACTACAAAGCTGTCACAGAAGCATGTATAATTACAAACTAAATGTACTATTACTGTTATTTATTTCTAAAGTAACCTTCATGTAGGATAAAAATAAGGGGGGAAAAGTCGTTTCAGCGACATCTCCAGCTTTCCGAAGCACGTGTGCACGGCCAGTTTCAAACAGCCGCGAATCAAAGCGCACTCAAATGGTGGAGGGATGCTGAAAGACAAGAGATAATGCAGGTAAGGCAGCTTTGATTATTTATAGGGGTTCTCTCTTGTGCTGGACAGATGGACTGCCAGTGTTAATTATCTGCGTGTGCTCCTCCCGAAATTTGTTAACAAAACATCACTTCATGAGTTCACACTTACATATAATGAACAGAGTAAAGGTTATGTGTATTTGGAGTGCTGTCCGGGGAGAGGGCTCCGAGCTCGGAAACTACTCTCAAGCCCGGGTACTCCCCCTCTCCGGGGAGATGGGTCCGAGCTCGGGTTTAAACCTGGACCCAGAACGATCCCCCAAAGATGCTATTAGTACGGGACAGCAGCCAGAGAGGAGCGTTGATAACCCCCCAAAATTTGCAAAGCTTAAAATTGGTGGGGTGCTGGACGTCGCTTGTATTATACATCGCACTGCTGAGGCTTTAGAAGAGAGAACTAGAGGCTTCTGCTGAAGCGGCCACTGCTGCGGCATCTGAAAAGAAAACTGCTGCGGGAGTGAGAACTGCTACGGCATCTGAAATGAGAAAATGGCTTCTGCGGAAGCAAGCACTACTACGGCAGAGAAAAATACAGACAAAGACTCCTGCGGGAGCGGGAACTGCTGCGGCAGTGGGGAAATATAGAAAAGCTCCTGCGGGAGCGGGCACTGCTGCGGCAGTGGGGAAATACGGAAACGCTCCTGCGGGAGCGGGCACTGCTATGGCAGTGGGGAAATATGGAAAAGCTCTTGCGGGAGCAGGCACTGCTGCGGCAGTGAGGAAATATGGAAAAGCTCCTGCGGGAGAGGGGACTGCTACGGCAGTGGGGAAATATGGAAGAGCTCCTGCGGGAGCGGTGACTGCTGTGGCAGTGGGGATATATACGGAAAGAGGATCCTGCGGGAGTAGGCACTGCTGCGGCAATGGGAAAAATAGGGAAAGATGCTCCAGCGGGAGCGGGCACTGCTGCGGCAGTGGTGAAATATGGAAGAGCTCCTGCATGAGCGGGGACTGCTGTGGCAGTGGGGAAATATGGGAGAGCTCCTGTGGGAGCGGTAACTGCTTCGGCAGTGGGGAAATATGTAAAAACTCCTGGGGGAGCGGCGACTGCTTCGGCAGTGGGGAAATATGTAAAAGCTCCTGCGGGAGCGGGGACTGCTGTTGCAGTGGGAAAATATGGAAAAGCTCCTGCGGGAGCGGGCACTGCTGCGGTAGTGGGGAAATATGGAAAGAGATTCCTGCGGGAGAGGGGACTGCTACGGCAGTGGGGAAATATGGAAGAGCTCCTGCGGGAGCTGGCACTGCTGTGGCGGTGTGGGAATTAGGTAAGGCTCCTGCGGGAGCGGGAACTGCTGCGGCAGTGGAGAAATATGGCAGAGCTCCTGCATGAGCGGGGACTGGTGTGGCAGTGGGGAAATATGGGAGAGCTCCTATGGGAGCGGTAACTGCTTCGGCAGTGGGGAAATATGTAAAAGCTCCTGGGGGAGCGGCGACTGCTATTGCAGTGGGGAAATATGGAAAAGCTCCTGCGGGAGCAGGCACTGCTGCGGCAGTGGGGAAATATGGAAAAGTTCCTGCGGGAGCAGGCAGTGCTGCGGCAGTTTGGGAATTTAGGTAAGGCTCCTGCGGGAGCGGGAACTGCTGCGGCAGTGGAGAAATATGGCAGAGCTCCTGCATGAGCGGGGACTGGTGTGGCAGTGGGGAAATATGGGAGAGCTCCTATGGGAGCGGTAACTGCTTCGGCAGTGGGGAAATATGTAAAAGCTCCTGGGGGAGCGGCGACTGCTATTGCAGTGGGGAAATATGGAAAAGCTCCTGCGGGAGCAGGCACTGCTGCGGCAGTGGGGAAATATGGAAAAGTTCCTGCGGGAGCAGGCAGTGCTGCGGCAGTTTGGGAATTTAGGTAAGGCTCCTGCGGGAGCGGGCACTGCTGAGGCGGTGGGAAAATATGGAAAAGCTCCTGCGGAAGCGGGCACTGCTGCGGCGGTGGAGAAAGAAGGAAAGAGGTTCCTGCGGGAGCAGACACTGCTGTGGCAATGGGAAAAATAGGGAAAGAGGCTCCTGCGGGAGCGGGCACTGCTGCGGTAGTGGTGAAATATGGAAGAGCTCCTGCGGGAGCGGAGACCGCTGCGGCAGTGGTGAAATATGAAAGAGCTCCTACATGAGCAGGGACTGCTGTGGCAGTGGGGAAATATGGGAGAGCTCCTGCATGAGCGGGGACTGCTGTGGCAGTGGAGAAATATGGAAGAGCTCTTGCGGGAGCGGGCACTGCTGCGGCAGTGGTGAAATATGAAAGAGCTCCTACATGAGCAGGGACTGCTGTGGCAGTGGAGAAATATGGAAGAGCTCTTGCGGGAGCGGGCGCTGCTGCGGCGGTGGTGAAATATGAAAGAGCTCCTACATGAGCAGGGACTGCTGTGGCAGTGGAGAAATATGGAAGAGCTCTTGCGGGAGCGGGCGCTGCTGCGGCGGTGGTGAAATATGAAAGAGCTCCTACATGAGCAGGGACTGCTGTGGCAGTGGAGAAATATGGAAGAGCTCTTGCGGGAGCGGGCGCTGCTGCGGCGGTGGTGAAATATGAAAGAGCTCCTACATGAGCAGGGACTGCTGTGGCAGTGGGGAAATATGGGAGAGCTCCTGCATGAGCGGGGACTGCTGTGGCAGTGGGGAAATAAGGAAAAGCTCCTGTGGGAGCGGGCACTGCTGCGGCAGTGGGAAAATATGGAAAAGCTCCTGCGGGAGCGGGCACTGCTGCGGCGGTGGGGAAATATGGAAAGAGCTTCCTGCGGGAGCAGGCAGTGCTGCGGCAATGGGAAAAATATGGAAAGAGGCTCCTGCGGGAGCGGGCACTGCTGTAGTAATGGTGAAATAGGGAAGAACTCCTGCGGGAGAAGGCACTACTGCGGCAGTGGGGAATTAGGTAAGGCTCCTGCGGGAGATGCAGTGTCAGTGGGGAAATATGGAAAAGCTTCGGCGGGAGCAGAGTCCGCTGCGGCAGTGGGAAAATATGGAAAAGCTCCTGCGGGAGCGGGCACTGCTACAGCAGTGGGGAAATGCGGAAAAGCTCCTCCGGGATGCGGGAACTGCAGTGGCAGTGTGGGAAATAGGTAAGGCTCCTACGGGAGCGGGAACTGCTGCGGCAGTAGGGAAATATGGAAAACCTCCTTCGGGAACTGCAGTGGCAGTGTGGGAATTAGGTAAGGCTCCAGTGGGGGCAGGAACTGCTGCGGCAGTGGTGAAATATGAAAGAGCTCCTGTGGGAGCGGGCACTGCTGCGCCAGTGGGGAAATATGGAAAAGCTCCTGCGGGAGCGGGCAGTGCTGCGGCAGTTCGGGAATTTAAGTAAGGCTCCTGTGGGTGCGGGAACTGCTGCGGCAGTTGGGAAATATGGAAAAGCTCCTGCGGGAGCGGGCACTGCTGCGGAGGTGGGGAAATATGGAAAGAGGTTCCTGCGGGAACAGGCACTGCTGCGGCAATGGGAAAAATAGGGAAAGAGGCTCCTGCGGGAGCGGGCACTGCTGTAGTAATGGTGAAATATGGAAGAGCTCCTGCGGGAGATGGCACTACTGCGGCAGTGGGGAATTAGGTAAGGCTCCTGCGGGAGGTGCAGTGTCAGTGGGGAAATATGGAAAAGCTTCGGCGGGAGCAGAGACCGCTGCGGCAGTGGGAATATATGGAAAAGCTCCTGCGGGAACGGGCACTGCTACAGCAGTGGGGAAATACGGAAAAGCTCCTCCGGGAAGCGGGAACTGCAGTGGCAGTGTGGGAAATGGGTAAGTCTCCTACGGGAGCGGGAACTGCTGCGGCAGTAGGGAAATATGGAAAACCTCCTGCGGGAACTGCAGTGGCAGTGTGGGAATTAGGTAAGGCTCCAGTGGGGGCAGGAACTGCTGCGGCAGTGGTGAAATATGAAAGAGCTCCTGCATGAGCAGGGACTGCTGTGGCAGTGGGGAAATATGGAAAAGCTCCTGCGGGAGCGGGCACTGCTGCGGCACTGGGGAAATATGGAAAAGCTCCTGTGGGAGTGGGCACTGCTGTGGCAGTGGGGAAATATGGAAAAGCTCCTGCGGGAGCGGGCACTGCTGCAGCAGTGGGGAAATATGGAAGAGCTCCTGTGGGAGCGGGGACTGCTGTGGCAGTGGGGAAATACGAAAAGAAGCTCCTGCGGGAGTGGGCACTGCTGCGGCAGTGGGAAAAATAGGGAAAGAGGCTCCTGCGGGAGCGGGCACTGCTGTGGCAGCGGGGAAATATGGAAGAGCTCCTGTGGGAGCGGGGACTGCTGTGGCAGTGGGGAAATACGAAAAGAGGCTCCTGCGGGAGCGGGCACTGCTGTGGCAGTAGTGAAACATGGAAGAGCTCCTGCATGAGCGGTGACTGCTGTGGCAGTGGGGAAATATGGGAGAGCACCTGCATGAGCGGGGACTGCTGTGGCAGTGGAGAAATATGGAAGAGCTCCTGCGGGAGCAGGCACTGCTGCGGCAGTGGGGAAATATGGGAGAGCACCTGCATGAGCGGGGACTGCTGTGGCAGTGGGGAAATACGAAAAGAGGCTCCTGCGGGAGCGGGCACTGCTGTGGCAGTAGTGAAACATGGAAGAGCTCCTGCATGAGCGGTGACTGCTGTGGCAGTGGGGAAATATGGGAGAGCTAAAAGTTCCTGTGGGAGCGGGCAGTGCTGCAGCAGTTTGGGAATTTAGGTAAGGCTCCTGTGGGTGCGGGAACTGCTGCAGCAGTTGGGAAATATGGAAAAGCTCCTGCGGGAGCGGGCACTGCTGCGGCAGTGGGGAAATATGGGAGAGCTCCTGCATGAGCGGGGACTGCTGTGGCAGTGGAGAAATATGGATGAGCTCCTGCGGGAGCGGGCACTGCTGCGGCGGTGGGGAAATATGGAAAAGCTCCTGTGGGAGCAGGCACTGCTGTGGCAGTGGGGAAATATGGAAAAGCTCCTG
>NW_015506439.1:301504-303474 GCF_001515645.1 Sinocyclocheilus grahami | reverse complement strand
GGGAAATATGGAAAAGCTCCTGCGGGAGCGGGCACTGCTGCGGCGGTGGGGAAATATGGAAAGAGGTTCCTGCGGGAGCGGGGACGGCTACGGCAATGGGGAAATATGGAAGAGCTCCTGCGGGAGCTGGCACTGCTGTGGCGGTGTGGGAATTAGGTAAGGCTCCTGCGGGAGCGGGAACTGCTGCGGCAGTGGAGAAATATGGCAGAGCTCCTACATGAGCGGGGACTGCTTCGGCAGTGGGGAAATATAGAAAAGCTCCTGTGGGAGCGGGGACTGCTGTGGCAGTGGGAAAATATGGAAGAGCTCCTGCGGGAGCGGGGACTGCTGTGGCAGTAGGGAAATATGGAAAAGCTCCTGCGGGAGCGGGGACTGCTGTGGCAGTGGGGAAATACGGAAAGAGGTTCCTGCGGGAGCGGGCACTGCTGCAGCGTAAGGGAACTCAGGCTGTTCGTGGTATTTTCTTCATTGAAAAGTGTAGCCATTGGACGAATAGTTGGTGCGAGGGCTCGTGCGCACTTTGTGGACGACACGAGCCACTTATTCTAATGGTGAGTGGTACGTTTTACAAAAACGCGGGTAATGCCAGCAAATAGGCCATAGGCTCTGTATGGACGCCTCCGGGGGCGCCCTCGAGCTGCGTGGTCACGCACACAAGTCTTCCTCAGTGCCACGGAGCGCCTATTTTGACCCCTAACCACCTAAACCTCATTATAGTCTTCCTCAGTGCCACGGAGCGCCTTTTTTTGACCCCTAACCACCTAAACTTCATCATAGTCTTCCTCAGTGCCACGGAGCGCCTATTTTGGCCCCTAACCACCTAAACTTCACCATAGTCTTCCTCAGTGCCGCGGAGTGCCTATTTTGACCACTAACCACCTAAATGACCGCGGGAAGCCTATTTTGACCGCCAACCACCTAAATGACCGCGGGAACCCTATTTTGACCGCCAACCACCTAAATGACCGCGGGAACCCTATTTTGACCGCCAACCACCTAAATGACCGCGGGAACCCTATTTTGACCGCCAACCACCTAAATGACCGCGGGAACCCTATTTTGACCGCCAACCACCTAAATGACCGCGGGAAGCCTGTTTTGACTGCCAACCACCTAAATGACCGCGGGAAGCCTATTTTGACCGCCAACCACCTAAATGACCACGGAGTGCCTATTTTGACCGCTAACCACCTAAATGCCCACGGAGCGCCTATTTTGACCCCTAACCACCTAAATGACCGCGGTGTGCCATTTTTTTGGTCAAATTGGGACGTATGTCTAACTCGGCTTCAAAAGGTCACAGGACCTCGAGATTTGATTCGAGGGTAGCCGGGGGGGCCCCTATGTGAGATTCAAAATTTCGAGTTTCTACGTTGTTCCTAAAAATTTGACGGTGGCCGATCGCCCCGAAATTGACATATACGTCACGTCACGGTCCCCCGGGACAGTGTCCGGAGTTCCGTGTCCGAACCCGCCCGAACGGCTGAAAAAAAAAACTTTGACCGCGAACCACCTGTGAAGTTCCCATTGAATAAGTTGCAAGTGGGATGTTGGGTATACAGGGGTCAAAAGGTCACAGGACCTCGAAATTCGGTACGGTGGTAGCCTGGGGGCCCCCGACGTGGGGGACAGAGCTGCGGAAATATTGATCACTCCTAAGCATGTTTTTACGCAGTTCAGATATCTTTTGACCTCTGGGCACTTGAGCTCAATCAAAAGGGTTTTTGGCCTAATGTGAGGATGGGGCCTGTGTGAGACGTTTTTTCCTAATGTGCACAGGCTACTTTGCGTTCGGAGAAGACTCTCAGCGCCTCGAAATTCGGTACGGTGGAAGCGGGGGGGCCCCCGACGTGGGGGACAGAGCTTCGGAAATATTGATCACTCCTAAGCATGTTTTTCCACAGTTCAGATATCTTTTGACCTCAGGGCACTTGAATTCAATCAAAAGGGTTTTAGGCCTAATGTGAGGA
>NW_015506439.1:285290-285789 GCF_001515645.1 Sinocyclocheilus grahami | reverse complement strand
CGGAAAGCCTGTGGAGGCCCCGTCAAATAAGTTACAGGTGGGCAAAAGAGAAGTGACAGCTGTAACTTATTTGACGGGGCCTCCATGCCCCTTCAAATAAGTTACGGGTGGGCATGCAGTGGTGTAATTCACCAAAATCCAACTCCGATTCCCAACATCAGCAAGTGACACCTGTAACTTACTTGACGGTACCTACATAGGCTTTCTGTGGACAGACCTTTTTTGAGGTAAATATGAATATTGATGAGATCTAATGTATATGAACTTGTCAGACGGTGTCTCCAGAGTGCAGCACTGTACGTTTTGCATAATAAAATGAAAAAAAATTTAAATGATGACTCGTTAATGCATTGTACACGGAAAGCCTGTGGAGGCCCCGTCAAATAAGTTACGGGTGGGCAAGTGACAAGTGACAGCTGTAACTTATTTGACGGGGCCTCCATGCCCCTTCAAATAAGTTACGGGTGGGCATGCAGTGGTGTAATTCACCAAAATCCAA
>NW_015506439.1:258257-285217 GCF_001515645.1 Sinocyclocheilus grahami | reverse complement strand
GGCTTTCCTTGGTCAAATATGTGCTGATAGGGGTACTAATAGGCATTCCGTGGTCACATAGGTGGTCAGGGGGATGAATAGGCTTTTCGTGGTCACATAGGTGGTAAGGGGGATGAATAGGCTGTCCGTGGCTAGGAGCCTGCCAGTTTGTGGCCGATTGACAGATTGCAACAAAATGCATTAAAACGGAGGGCCGTTCCGCAGGGCCCCTGGGGGCCCCAGGATCTAGCCGATACCTTCGGTGTGTGCCGCCGGGCCTCCCCTTGGTGCCCGGGCAGTCATCGGGGGCGGGAAAAATCACCTAGGGGGCATGACGCAGCATCCCACGGACAGCTTTCCCACCTACCACCTATTAAGCGCTACGTGGTTTGATGCCCTAACCCCTTTTAGGGTAGTGTAAAATTTTGAGTTTCTCGGATCTTTTCGCAATTCACAGCATAGACAGGGCGTGTCCATAGTAGCCACGGAACAGGGTTTGAGCCGGACAGCTCGTCCAGAAGCCGAGATCCTGGACGTCCCACGTGCAATCTATCCCATTAAAAAAAAAACAAGTCAAATAAGTTAGAGATGGTCGAGTCGTTTTTATGCAAATCATGCCATTTTATGAGCTCCGATGCACACGGAACTGCCGGACGGTGTTTCCTGAGTACTGTACTGTAGGTGTTAGCCGATGAAATCATCGCATTCACGAAATATGACCTATTAACGCATTAGGCTTTTCGTGGTCAAATAGGTGGTAAGTGGGACGAATTGGCTGTCCGAGGCAAAAATAGGTGGTCAGGGGGACGAATAGGCAGTCCGTGGTCAAATTGTGGGTCAGGGGGACGAATAGGCAGACCGTGGTCAAATAGGTGGTAAGTGGGACGAATAGGCTTTTCGTGGTCAAATAGGTGATAAGTGGGACGAATAGGCTTTTCGTGGTCAAATAGGTGGTAAGTGGGACGAATAGGCTTTTCGTGGTCACATAGGTCGTCAGTGGGACGAATAGGCTGTCCGTGGTCACTGGTCGGGGCCTGGGGTGTCACCTGGGTTGAGGGCGGGCCCGTGGTCCCATAGGTGGTCAGGGGGATGAATAGGCAGTCCGTGGTCAGTGGGCGGGGCCTGGGGGCGGTCCTTAGTCGGTCAGAGGGGCCAATAGGGAGATTCCGGCCAAACAAGCGCTCCGTGGGAGGTTTAGGCTGCCCGTGGACAGCCACCCCCAACCTATTCGACGGGCGTCGCATAAGCGCCCCGCGTCAGGAGCCCGCCCCCCTGTGGCCGACCTACAGATCGCAACAAAATGGGCAAAAAAAGTGCCCGGATCCGTCGTCGTTCTGTGGGGCCCCCGGGGGCCCCAGGCCCCGACTCGCGCCCCCGGCGTGCCCCGCCGGGCCTCCCCTAGGCGCCCCGGCGGTCGTCGGGGGCGGGTAAAATCGTCTAGGGGGCGGCGCGCAGCGTCCACGGACCGCCTGACACGGGGCGCTTATCAGGCTGTGCGAGGACCCCTCTGCAAAAGTGGTGGCCTAACGGGCGGTGGGGAAATATGGAAAGAGGTTCCTGCGGGAGTGGGGACTGCTACGGCACTGGGGAAATATGGAAGAGCTCCTGCGGGAGCGGGCACTGCTGCGGCAGTAGGAATAATAGGGAAAGAGGCTCCTGCGGGAGCGGGCACTGCTGCGGCAGTGGTGAAATATGGAAGAGCTGCTGCGTGAGCGGGGACTGCTGCGGAAGTGGAGAAATATGGGGGAGCTCCTGCGGGATTGGGGACTGCTTGGCAGTGGGGAAATATGGAAAATCTCCTGCGGGAGCGGGCAGTGCTGCGGCAGTGTGGGAATTTAGATAATGCTCCTGTGGGTGCGGGAACTGCTGCGACAGTGGGGAAATATGGAAAAGCTCCTGCGGGAGCGGGCACTGTTGAGGCGGTGGGAAAATATGGAAAAGCTCCTGCGGGAGCGTGCACTGCTGCAGCAGTGGGGAAATATGGAAAGAGGTTCCTGTGGGAGCGGGGATGGCTACGGTAGTGTGGGAATTAGGTAAGGCTCCTGCGGGAGCGGGAACTGCTGCGGCAGTGTGGAAATATGGAAAAGCTCTTGCGGGAGCGGTTACTGCTGTGGCAGTGGGGATATACGGAAAGAGGCTCCTGCGGGAGCGGGCATTGCTGCGGCATTGGTGAAATATGTAAGAGCTCCTGCATGAGCGGGGACTGCTGTGGCAGTGGGGAAATATGGAAGAGCCCCTGCGGGAGCGGGCACTGCTGCAGCAGTGTGGGAATTAGGTAAGGCTCCTGTGGAAGCTGCAGTGTCAGTGGGGAAATATGGAAAAGCTCCTGCGGGAGCGGGGACTGCTGCGGTAGTGGGAAAATATGGAAAAGCTCTTGCGGGAGCGGTTACTGCTGTGGCAGTGGGGATATACGGAAAGAGGCTCCTGCGGGAGCGGGCATTGCTGCGGCATTGGTGAAATATGTAAGAGCTCCTGCATGAGCGGGGACTGCTGTGGCAGTGGGGAAATATGGAAGAGCCCCTGCGGGAGCGGGCACTGCTGCAGCAGTGTGGGAATTAGGTAAGGCTCCTGTGGAAGCTGCAGTGTCAGTGGGGAAATATGGAAAAGCTCCTGCGGGAGCGGGGACTGCTGCGGTAGTGGGAAAATATGGAAAAGCTCCTGCGGGAGCTGGCACTGCTACGGCAGTGGGGAAATATGGAAAAGCTCCTCTGGGATGCGGGAACTGCAGTGGCAGTGTGGGAAATAGGTAAGGCTCCTGCGGGAGCGGGAACTGCTGCGGCAGTGGGGAAATACAGAAAAGGCTCTTGCTGGAGCGGACACTGTTGTGGCAGTGTGGGAATTAGGCAAGGCTCCTGCGGGAGCGGGAACTGCTGCGGCAGTGGGGAAATACAGAAAAGGCTCTTGCTGGAGCGGACACTGTTGTGGCAGTGTGGGAATTAGGCAAGGCTCCTGCGGGAGCGGGTGCTCTTGGGATAGCTGGAGTGGGGATGTGCCGTTATAAATGGATTAGGTGATGTTAAAGGGGGTTAGCTGTGATGGGTCAGGAGTTCGAGTGAACAGGGATGGACTGGTGTTAAAGGGGTCGGCTGATGAGGGTTCGGTGAGCTTCTTTGATATGGAAGTGGTCTGACCGCACATAGGTCTTGAAGGCCTCTGGCTTCTGACAAAATCTGTATCCTGATGTTGCTGGCTACGGGGGGTGGTTCCAAGGTGAGAGTGTTCGGAGGGATGCGTAGAGGCGTGGCAGAAGATGGAGAGAAGGAAGGGCGAGCATGTGAGGGGGAGGAAGAAAGATAGCTGCCGGAACCACTTGCGGAGGCATGCTCATGCTTGGGACGGCTCCGGGAGCAATAGCTGAAGAAAGAGAGGGAAAGAGAGGGGGAATGGCAGGCATCGGGGCCTGCACCATTAGTGGAGGCATGCTCACGCTTGGGACAGCTCCGGGAGCAGAAGAAAGAGGGGGAAAGATAGGGGGAATGGCGGGCGTTGGGGCCTGTGCCATTAGCAGAGGCATGCTCACGCTTGGGACGGCTCTGGGAGTGGAAGAAAAGGAGGGGAAGAGAGGGGGAATGGCGAGCATCGGGGCCTATGCCATTAGCGGAGGCAGCCTCACGCTAGGGTTGGACGGTGGGGCTGCAGGCCATGGGTAGGGGAGGGGCTTGGTAAGGAAATGGCTGTGGATGGGTCTGCGCCACTAGCGGAGGCGTGCTCACGCTAGCATCTGCGATGGGAGCTGGAGGCCACTGAAAAGGAAAAAGGGGTAAGAAGTAGCAGGGGAAAGTCTGAGATGTGAGGGCCTGTGTTGCAAGCGGAAGCAGCTTTGCGTTTGCTTCACATGCTGTAGCTGTAGGCCACGGGAAGGGAGTCCTGAAGACCCTGTGCAGTCTGCACTGCTAGCGGAGGCAGCCTCACGCTAGCATTTGCTACAGGAGCTGGAGGCCACTGAACAGAAAAATGGTTATTAGTAGCGTGAGGGAGCGGAAGAGATGTGGGCATGTGTTACAAATGGAGGCAGCCTCACGTTTGCTTCAGCTGCTGTAGCTGTAGGCCATGGGAAGGGGGTGGGGTTTGTGATGTCCTGTAGAGCCTGTGTAGCACTGCACTGCTAGCGGAGGCAGCCTCACGCTAACGTCTGCTACGGGACCTGGAGGCCGCTGAAAGAAAAAAAGGGGGTTAGAATGAACAGGATGGAAATACTGAGATGTGCGGGCCTCTGTTGCAAGCAGAAGCAGCTTCATGCTTGCTTCGGCAGCTGTAGCTGTAGGCTGCGGGAAAGTGGAAGGGTTAATGACATTTAACGGGACAAGCTGAAATGCCTGGGTAGCCTATGGTGTTGCTGACTTAGCAATTTGTTGCTAGATTTGGCAATTCCTCAAGCCTTGTCCACATTAATACGTTTCTGTTGAAAATGCATCTTTTCCTCTCGTTTTGGCCTTCCAGACTTTTTAAACGCTCTCCAGAGCAGATAAATTTGAAAATGCTGTTTTCACGTTGTAGTATGGACTGTGGAAACAGAGGCTTTTGAAAACGTTGAAGCATGTTCAGTCGTGTAATGCATTGTACCAATAGACATATTTATACCAGTAACATTAATTTTGCAGTTATGTACCATCCACTTTCACGCTGTTGCTAAAGATATTTACTTTGCATGCTCTTCATATTAAAGTCCTAAAAAGACGACAGAAAATTTACTCACGATTGCTGTCCTGCAGCAAAACACAAGGGTAGTTGCATTTTAGATCAATTCTGAGTGAGCGCGCAGTGGGCGCATCAGTCATTGGTGAAATATTTCCATAAATGATTTGATCCTGCCAAAAGAATTGCGTGAAACTTATGTCTGTTCCGTCTGTATCATCTCAGTGAGGTTTTATACATGCACAGTAAGGCGAATATAACACTTTCAGACATTTCAGTGTGGATGATAAACTATTGGAAAAAACGCCTTGTTTGCTTCATGGTTAAAAAATGGCATCAACATCCGTTTATGTCATAACATCGTTTAACAAACTTTAGCCACGAAAATCTGCTTTTAGTGACTTCACCTGAAAATTAATTAATTTGCAACACGGCCTGCGCCTCAAGGCAGCCTCAAACTAGCATCTCCTACGAGAGCTGGAGGCCCGGCTGCGTAATATTTTTAGTCTTATTTACAAATGCTTAAACACAGCACGTCAGAAATTAAGACTTACAGTTCCAAATCTTAAATATAGTATAAAGCTTCTACTTCTGCAACAACAGCAGCTCAAAAGGATCGAATTGCCTGCGATAATGAACGCGATATTGCCTAATTGTCAGTGAAATACGGTTCTGTGTAATAAATGCCGCTCCATCTGAAAGCAGGTGATGGAGATTTACTACTAATCACGGAACCGGCTTTACTGACAAGATGCGCATGACAATGCATGCGATTAATTGCACAGCCCTAGTATAAATGTATTGTTTTGTTTATTTCTTGTATTTATTTGGGTAGTATTGCTTGTAAAAATGTATTTTGAATTTGATATTCAATTGTTCAGTTTATTTATGTGTTTATGTATATGTATGATTTTTTTTAATTTTCCCTGTGAGTATGATTTGGCACACTTCGTCTGTTGGAAATAGGTTCTGGTTGGGTCCTCCGTGAGCAGGGTCCTCCGTGAGCAGGGTCAACACTTGTGTCCTGGGTTTTGGTTTTTTGTTTGTTTGTGAAATGCAAGTTTTGAGTCAATAAATATTTTATATTGACTGCAAGCAGAGTCTCTCTTCATTTGCTCTGGTCATGTCCCCACAAACTGAAACATGACAGGTAATGCAGTTTTTGTAAAGCCATCAAGTGTTAGTATTTTGACAGTCACTGTGCTATGATTGACAATATGTTCCTGTTGAATAGAAAAGCAGTGCTAATGTTTTGAACGAATGACCCGATTTTGAATCAGTTTTGCTGTGTTTTGATAAAAATTAATATATGTAGAAAAAGGTAATCAGCTTTTTGAAATTTAGATTTTGTATTTATTTAACAAAATTGACCACAAAATTAACTGTTTGACTGATTGTGTGATGTAGGTGTGTTGCTGTGTTAAGAGTTTAGAAAAAGTACTTTAAGTACTGGTAAATGCTTGTTAGCAATTGAAAGAAAAAAAACTGTAATACAAAAACGTTTTAATAATAAATACATTTAAACTGCACAATGAAATCCCATGATGTATCTAGAGGCACTCTCAAACATGTAGATGGAAGTAATTTAGCTACTAGCCCAGGGATCTCCAACCCTGCTCCTGAAGACCTACCATCCTGCAGACTTCAGTTCCATCCTGCTCGAATAAATCTGCCTGTAATTATCAAGTAACCCTAAACACCTTGATTAGCTGGTTCGGGTGTGTTAGATTAGGGTCGGAGCTGAAATCTGCATGACGTTGTCTCTCCTTGTTACAAATATGGTAGAACTATCACTTCTACCACAAAAGACTGCTTTGTAAATAATTTTCCTGAATGGTCTCAATTCCTCAGCAAATCCAATAGCTCAGAAGAACTTGATGGTGTAACAGAAACCATAAACTCTCTCTTTTCTAGCACTTTAGTTACGGTTGCTCCTTTATGCTTAAAGGAGATAAAGGAAAACAGTCCGCAGCTGGATGAAAACAAAACTAGAGGTATTTCATATTGCATTCATCATATTCATAAGTACTTAAACTTATAGAAAAGCTCTAAAAACTGCAAGATCTGCTTGCTTTTAGTCTCTCTTAGTAGAAAACAAACATACCCCCAGGCATTTATTCAATACAGTGGATAAATTAACAAAAAAATAAAGCATCAATAGACGCAGATATTCCCCAACAACACAGCAGTAATGACTTTATGAACTACTTTACTTCCAAGATCGATACTATTAGAGAGAAAATTCTAACCATGCAGCCGTCAGCTACAATATCGCATTATAGATCCCCTGAGGAATATTTCCATTCATTCTCTGCTATAGGAGAGGAATAATTGTATAAACTTGTCAAATCATCAAAATCTACAACATGTATGTTAGACCCTATTCCATCTAAGCTAATAAAAGAGGTACTTCCAGAAGTCATAGATCCTCTTCTGAATAGTATTAATTCATCAATGTCATTAGGATATGTCCCCAAAACCTTCAGATTGACTGTTATTAAGCCTCTCATAAAAAAAACAACTTGATCCTAGAGAATTAGTTAATTAGACAGATCTCAAATCTCCCTTTTCTGTCAAAAATACTAGAAAAGGCAGTATCCTCTCAGCTATGTTCCTTCATAGAGAGAAATGGTATCTGTGAGGATTTCCAATCATGATTTAGACCGTATCATAGCACTGAGACTGCTCTCATCAGAGTAAAAAATGACCTGCTCTTATAATCCGATCTTGGTTGTGTTTATCTGTTAGTGCTTCTGGATCTTAGTGTGTTTGACACTATCGACCACAACATTCTCTTGAATAGACTACAAAATTATTTTGCCATTAGTGGAATTTGTATTGTTATGGTTCAAATCTTACTTATCTGACCGTCATCAATTCGTAGCAGTTAATGACGAGGTATCACTTTGATCACAAGTACAGTATTGGAGTACCACAGGGCTCAGTACTAGGACTGTTGCTTTTCACGCTTTGCATGTTACCCTTGGGAGATATCATCAAGAAACATGGTGTTAGTTATCACTGTTATGCTGATGATACTCATCACTGTATTTCTTCACGGCCCGATGAAACATACCAATTTGCAAAACTAACAGAATGCATAGTTGATATAAAAAACATGGACGACTAGTAATTTCCTACTGCTAAATTCTGAAAAAATCAGAGGTTTTAATTATTGGACCAAAAACCTCTGCATGTTCCTTCATAGAGAGAAATGGTATCTGTGAGGATTTCCAATCATGATTTAGACCGTATCATAGCACTGAGACTGCTCTCATCAGAGTAAAAAATGACCTGCTCTTATAATCCGATCTTGGTTGTGTTTATCTGTTAGTGCTTCTGGATCTTAGTGTGTTTGACACTATCGACCACAACATTCTCTTGAATAGACTACAAAATTATTTTGCCATTAGTGGAATTTGTATTGTTATGGTTCAAATCTTACTTATCTGACCGTCATCAATTCGTAGCAGTTAATGACGAGGTATCACTTTGATCACAAGTACAGTATTGGAGTACCACAGGGCTCAGTACTAGGACTGTTGCTTTTCACGCTTTGCATGTTACCCTTGGGAGATATCATCAAGAAACATGGTGTTAGTTATCACTGTTATGCTGATGATACTCATCACTGTATTTCTTCACGGCCCGATGAAACATACCAATTTGCAAAACTAACAGAATGCATAGTTGATATAAAAAACATGGACGACTAGTAATTTCCTACTGCTAAATTCTGAAAAAATCAGAGGTTTTAATTATTGGACCAAAAACCTCTGCATGTAATAACCTAAAACACTGTCTAACACTTGGCTGCTCTGTTAATTCTTCGTCATCAGTTAGGAACCTACGGGTGCTATTTGATAGCAATCTTTCCTTTGAAAACCATTTTTCTAGTATTTGTAAAACCAAATTTTTCCCATTTTAAAATTATATCTAAACTATGGCCTATGATCTCATTGTCAGTTGCTGAATCATCAATTCACACGTTCATGACCTCAAGGTTAGATTATTGTAATGCTTTATTGGGAGGTTAATAAACAAACTCCAGCTGCTCCAAAATGCAGCAGCTAGAGTTCTTACTAGAACCAGGAAGTACAACCATACAGTATTAGCCCGGTTTTGTCAACTCTGTAATGGCTCCATATTGAGCATTGAATAGATTTTGAAAGATTGATAATTACTTATAAAGCCCTGAATGGTTTAGCTCCTCAATACTTGAGCAAGCTCATATTACATTATTGTCCTTCACGTCCACTGCAATCTCAAAACTCTGGCCATTTGATAAAACCTAGAATATCAAAATCAACTGTGGGCAGCATATCCTTTTCCTATTTAGCACCCAAACTCTGGAACAATCTACCTAGCGTTGTTCGGGAGACAGAAACTCTCTGTCAGTTTAAATCTTGATTAAAGACCCATGTTTGTATCCTGTTTTTTTATCACATTTCTATAATTCCAATCCATGATTGCTAGGCTGCATTAATTAGGTCAACTGGAATCAGGAACACCTCCTGTAACAGCAGATACTCATCGCATCGTAATAAGAATTGAATCTACTCTATTAGTCTGTTTCATTCTTATTCCAAGGTCACTGTAGCCACCCAGATCCAGTCCATATCCAGCCCAGATGGTGGATCAGCACAGAGAGATGACCTCTACAGCCATGAACGTCAACGGAGACCATGTCAACTAGATGCGCCCCAGACACGGATCCCCTGAGAAGACCTAGTCACCTCGACGACCATCGGCACAAGACCACGGGAACCAGACAAGTCCTCTGCACAATCTGTCCTGTGTTGCAGCCTGGAATTAAACCACGCCATGCTGGTTTCGTCAAGCCTGGTTTCTGCCAAGGCTTTTTCTCCATTTCTGTCACCGATGGAGTTTTGGTTCCTTGCCACTGTTGCCTTTGACTTGCTTAGTTGGGGACGCTTGACTGATTGCACAGACACTATTGGAAGAGAGTTGAACTGGATGGTGACATCACTGAATCAATGAACTGACATAAATGAACTGACTTTAGCTGGAAAAATGACTATTTGTTATTGTCCTCTTGCTTTATTTACAAACTATTTACCTGTTTGACACTGTAAAGCTTCTTTGACACAATCAGTATTGTATAAAGCGCTATTGTATATAAATGAAGATGACTTGACTTGACTCTCCAGGAGCAGGGTTGGATGTAAATGCTCTAATATAGCTCCGTGTGACTGATTGTTTGCACCCTGCTTATGATAGTATATGTTTGTACATTGTGGACATTTCATAATAATTGTTCATTAACGTTTGAAATTATTGGCCTGCTTGGATTGCAGCATGGACCCCTAATAGAACAACTGCAAACATGCATACTGTCACACCTGTTACACAGTGTGAGTAAAATGTTATGTGATGTGCAAAAAATGACACAAACACTAAAATGAAAATTGCTTTACTGCCATTGCTAAAATGTGCATATGTACAAAAGCCAAAAGGCTATTTTCATGCATTTCCAACCAGTTGTTATGGTTGTACAAATTCCATATTTGCATGCCTTGCAGACAGAGCTTTCTGGTCAAAACTTCATGGAAATTCAGAACTGGCTTGGAAATCAAATGTTTCTTTCTGTGCTCTTGAATTTACCCATCTCAAACTAATATTGAAGGGAGAGTTCACCCTCTGTGCTCTCTTGAATTTACCCACCTCAAACAATTAAGGGAGAGTTAACCTCTTCATGTCTTTCATGCTGTCATTTTGTCTGTGGAATTTGTTTGTGGAACAATTATACTTTTTTTTTTCTTTTACAAACCAGCAAATATTTCATTTATTAATTTAGCAAACTTGGATTTGGGACCACACACACACACACACACACACACACACACACACACATATATATATATATATATGTGTGTGTGTGTGTGTGCATGTTTATGTGGTTTATGAGGACACAAATTTGTATAATAACATGGGTATGACATAGGTATTACAACGAGAAGGTGATTTATGGGGACATTTTCAGTCTCCCCGTAATTCAAAAGGCTTATAAATAATTCAGAATTAGTTTTTTTTTTAAATCTAAAAATGCACAAAGTTTCCTGTAAGGGGTAGGTTTAGGGGTAGGGTTGGTGTAGGACAATCGAAAATACGGTTTGTACAGTATAAAAACCATTATGCCTATGGAGAGTCCCCATAAACCATAAAAACAAACCTGTGTTTGTGTGTGTGAGCGTGTAATCCAAGTTTGCTAAATTAATGAATGAAATGTATGCTGGTTTGTAAAAGAAAAAAAGTATAATTGTTTACTTGATTAAATGAGCAAAAGTGAAACAAATCTTTTATTTAATTTTTAACTCAATTGTCCCTTGCACACAAATTATATCGAATTAAATTACATTTGTGAAATATTAACTTAATCCAGTTGTGTTGGGACTACATAAATCATTTTTGTTGCATTGACTGAAGCTGGACAGTGGATATTTCATGCATGCATTGCATAGGACTAGATGAGGAGAGTAAATGTTGAAATTGAGTGCTGTTTTATGTGTTTATTAGTATAGGAAAATACATATAAGTGATTATTGTTCAGTTATGTTTGACTTTTGAAAGAATTTGTGTTTTAAAAAGAGTTTTTGTGGTTACCTTTGTGCTGAAGAGTAGAGCTTGTGGTTAGGCTGTGAGTGACTCAATAAAAACAACTTTATTATTCGAGGATCCTGATGAGCCTTAAAGGATTAGTTCATCCAAAAATGAAAATTAGCCCATAAATTACTCACCCTCAAGTAATCCTAGGTGTACATGACTTTCTTCTTTCAGACGAATCTAGTCGGAGTTATATTAAAAATTGTCTTTGATCTTTCAAGCTGTTTCATGGCACTCATCGGGTGTTCCATGCTTCAGTCCAAAACAAGTTAAATAAAAAGCGTCTCACATGGCTCCGGGGGGTGAACAAAGGCCTTCTGTAGCGAATCGATGTATTTTTGCAAGAAAAATATCCATTTTCAAAATGTAATAATCACTTTAATGTAGCTCACTGTTGCAAACTTTGGCTTTCACAAGAATCACTGGCGCATGCGCAGCGCTGACCTCAGAGGTCATCTGCCCGAAACTGCTTCCATTTACAACAGTGAGTGCAAGCTACATTAAAGGGATTATTATGTTTTGAATATGTATATTTTTCTTATAAAAATGCATTTATTCGCTACAGAAGGCCTTTGTTCACCCCCCATGTGAGACACTTTTTTTTATGGATAGGCACTTTTTATTTAAGTTATTTTGGACTGATGCACTGCAACACCCGCTGAGTGCCATGAAACAGCTTGAAAGATCAAAGACCATTTTTAATATAACTCCAACTGGATTCATCTGAAAGAAGAAAGTCATATACACCTAGGATGACTTGAGGGCGAGTAATTTAGGGGCTAATTTTCATTTTTGGGTGAACTAAACCTTTAATATTTTAGCATATGGACCTGAGAGATTTTACATTTTTTTCGCCATTCTGTCACCGATGGAGTTTTGGTTCCTTGCCGCTGTCGCCTCTGGCTTGCTTAGTTGGGGAAACTAAATTTCCAGCGATATTGCTGACTTGATTGCACAGACACTATTTAAACTGAACTGAACTGGATGATGACATCACTGAATTCAATGATGAGCTGCCTTTAACTGAAAATTGTGTGTTTACTATTATCATTTTGCATTTTTGATACAATGTTTTCCTAATTAATGCTGTACAGTTGCTTTGACACGTTCTGTATTGTTAAAAGCGCTATGTAAATAAAGGTGACTTGACTTGACTTACAGATCTGACTGAAGTGTACATAGAATACAATTTCACCATCATGATCATTAGTGTGAGATATTAAGGAGGTGCTGTCCTCCTCACTGGGAAAGAGCTCAGAACTCCCATATGGACTAATCATCACCGTTTGCAACATAAGAAAAAAGCAAAGAAAAAACTTTTTGTCATTTCGTCATTTTCATGTGAACGGACACTTAAAGTCTGTTCTCACCAATGATGATAACTATAAAGATAATGATATAGTTCTAAAATTTGTTCTCAATATTAAATAATGACAAGAGTCCACACCACAGCTATAACGATAAAGGCACAGAGAAACAATATCATTGGAATCACTTTAAGAATGATTTGTTTCAGCTGATGAACGATAAAAAACATTGACAGCCAATCAGAATCAACCCTGCCATAATGAGCTTGAGAATTTAAAGTGGAAGACGAGCGTGCGCTTGGAATAAACAGACGATATTGTTCACTGGTGTAGACGCTAATATAGTTATATTTATAGTTCCCATTCAGTCAGTCACATTCTACGTTACGTCAGTGACTGACGAATTGGGATCTCGCCCGAGAGCCCAATCACCTTCGAGTGTTAACTAAACAAGCCAATGACAGTTGGCGTGTGTGTTTCGCCACGCGCACCCCGCCCCGCAGTGCCCCCTCGGAGTGAGAGCTCACTCTACGAGAGGAGTGGCATCTTCTTGGGCATTGGCGTGGGGCGCCTCGATAGCAGACATCTGTAGAGCTGCCGGCTGGGCGACGCCTAACACGTTTGCGAGATTCTATAATCTCCGTGTGGAGCCCGTGTCCTCTCGTGTACTCGCCTCAGGGAGGCAGTAGTACCGGACCTGCTCGGTGTCGATCACGCTTGCGGCGCTATTACCCTCTACGGACCGGATACGTGCGCTCTTGTGCTCCTCAATCAGTTCCCCGATTCCCCCTTCGGGTGATCCCACATGTGTTTTCTTCCACGGTACGGCTCCCCTCACGGTAAGCCCGTGTCTTTCCCTGGCAGTCATTCACTGCCATCTCTGCTGTGTAGTGATCTCACCCCAGGAGGGTTGAGTCTACCGCAGAGACTTCCATAAGTAGTACTGCCCTGGGCCAGTCCATATGTGTAATTCCACATGATACCTCCTATGTGCGGGATGTGGCTTCCGTAGCGTCCCAACTGAGTACGCTTTCCCAGTGTTATCCAATGTACCACTGTATGGAACAGCATGGCGAAACACGCACGCCAACTGTCATTGGCTTGTTTAGTTAACACTCGAAGGTGATTGGGCTCTCGGGCGAGATCCCAATTCGTCAGTCACTGACGTAACGTCTCCGTTCCCTCCTTCAGGGAACGAGGGTTACACAAGTAACCTAGACGTTATCGTTCTTGGTGTAAACGGGCCTTTAGGCAGCTGACTTTTGGCCTCTCTGTCCTATCAGGCAATGTTTACAGGTAGCACTTGCACATGAAGGCACTTTCCCAAACTAATTTCTGAAAGGCTTCTGAGGCAGCATAAAGATTAGATGCGGTGGAGTGGGGTATGAGTGCTTACAAACGATTCAAGGAAACGCATTTTTCTGTTTCACGCCGTCTCGAATCACGCTCGCGAAAAGTGCTTGAGAAACAGTCTTTTCCGCGGCTCGGTACACTTTCAACTCGTTTTTTAGTCTCGAGCAAGACTGTACGACATTCACATTACATGATTTGACTGATTTTTTCACGTAGAAAGGGCGACAGCGCACCACATTAAAAGAAATTATCATTCATGTTTTCATAACCGCTGGCCAAATTCAAAAACAAAACTAAAATTAAATCATCTTTGAGAGCAAGGGGGCCCCCTGGTGTTTCGGAGGCCCTACGCAGCTTGCGTATTTTGCGTATAGGGAGGATCGGCTCTGGATTTAAAGTCTGGAGAAGCTGACGCTATAGTTGTCGAATGTCAGAGCCAGTCTGCAGATTTGATTTGACAGATTCCATAGAATATCACGTATAGTGTATGATGGTCACAGACTATGATTCCATCCATATTTTCAGCTGATTTTAGAACACATTGTTTTCATTTGTCACGTGTCTCCTAGCAACAAGCTGCATGTTTCTGCATGAGTTTGTTGTGATCGGAACTTGAAAGTCTGGTAGTGTGTTTCTCAATCGTGTGGTGTATGATGTCCAGTTTTCCTTTGTCAATATTTACAAAGTCCGTAAGTGTATGATGCCTAGTGTTTTAAAAAATCTGTTCAGATTTTAAGTCATGTAGTGTCAGTGTAGCGTCTGGACCAACCAGACACACAATTTGTTTAGTTATATTTAACAAATACTCTGTAACACCCCTCAGTCAACAAACCAACTACGAGGGTCTATGGACCCTTCCACGGAAATGCATCTAACACCTCAGAAAGGCAGAACAGGCTTCTGGTTCCATGGCAACCAATGCTGATATCACTGGTTTTATTGCCCAAAGGAATGCGGGCAGAGAAACTCACAATTAATTTACCCATAGGAAAGACACACAATGCCCATAAAAATGGACTCTTCTCTAATTAATTCATAGAAAAACCTTTCTGTGAATGAAAACACATCTCCTCAGGATATTGTGTAAACCATTACTGTTCTCGTATATTGTCTTTTGAATTGTATACTGTTTTGTGTGTGTGTTATGATAGATCACTAGTTAATATAACCCCACCGATACCATGTTTGGTCTCTTTGAATTTGTCTTCTGCTGATCTAAATGAGCGTTTATATTACAGTATGTGGGTACATAGGCAATATATTAGTGTTCTAAGACTCTTTAGTAATTTTGATTCGAGTTCCATATGCAAAGTACCATGCTCTCACTCAAAAGGTCATAAAACTCCCCAGTATTTCCAACCTCCCGCTTGGAATTTCAACCTTTCTCATTGGACAAGCCCATCCTGAGAGGCGTAAATTTTCTCAGACCTTAAAAGGCTGACGCACAGTTCTGCCCATGTTCTTGTTGTTCTTCTTCTGCTAAGAAGCATATTGGAGCCTGAACCGGTGTGGGCGTGCCCGGTGGGATCCAACACATAGCCAGTCAGTCTGCGGTTCGGTTAGATTCGGAGAAGATGAGGATGTGAGCTAGAACGCTTCTAAGGACAGCGTCACTGAACTTGCGACATGAGACACAAACAGACCCGCTAGATTTAAATCAGCACAGCCAGCGAAGGATCAAACGCAACTGTTTTGAACGCGCGCACCTTTTTTTAACAACCAAAAAGTGGCTGTTCCCCCTGTTGCGGAAGAACAGACGTTCCTCTCGTTGATAGCAGAGGAGCGGATCCAGCGAGAGCTTGATGGGGCGACGCGGAATGAAAACGTTTTTCAGGAGTCGCGGCAGTAGAGGCGGCGCAACTATAACAACATGTGAATAATCCCGCCCACTCTAAAGCGATACTAAACTGCAGTGGAAACGCAAACCGAGCCGAACCGAGCCGTGCCGTACCGTACTGAGCCATACCAAGCCGAGTCATACCACGCAGTGGAAAAGCGCCACAAGTTCGTGCCAGGCCTCGTGCCTAGTCTTTCAATTCATCAAGATCCTCAGACTCAAAATGGTTCTTTCTCATCACCTAACTTCAGCCAACTTATTGGAGCCCCAAAGAGCATCAGGACTCTCTTTCAAACAGGCGAGACGTGCAAGTATCAAACTTAGTCTTATTAATTGATACATTAAGTATCATTTGCACCTTTTACAAAGGTGTGTTTGAACTAAGGAACTGATGTTTCCTTCAGGCTGTAGATCTGCTGGATATCAAATGGTACCATAGCTTCATGTTTTTATTTCTCTTCTCTTTACTGCTTAAGCTTTAACCCTTTTTCCTATCCCAACTGTATGCGTGTGTGTGTATGTATGCGTATGTTAGACTAGTTTAAGTGTTTATGTAGTTAATAAAGTCTTACTTGTATCACACTTGAGGTTGTTCATTGTTTGCTCATAACTGGAGTCCCTAATCATGCTGATTTTTGCTACATGCTCTGAATAATATTGTACAGTAAGAAAGATATTTTCCTTAACCAGGAAATTAACGTTCTTAGAATTGACAGACAGTTGACACTGAGAGGTCAAGTAAATACTTACAACAGATCTAAATATTTATAATTAATTATAACTAGTTATAATTAATTATTCATATTTCCCCTTTGAGCTGATTCGCTACATCAGAAATGGACAGTATTTTAATTCAATGGTTTTAAAATACGTATTTAATTAATTTGTAATTTAATACTTTGAGAGACAGTATTTTGTATTTGAAATACTTAAAATACTTAATCAAGTAGGTAATTTTATTCTCATATAATACAAGATCTATCATCACCTGTGTTAATAGTACTGTCAGCCTATCACAGTTTTGGGCTAGATGCAAGTGAATCATATGACATCCAGTTCGATCCATAGGCGGAGGGTTAATTCATCAAAAATGAAAATTCTGTTGTTAATTACTCACCCAGTAAGACCTTTGTTCATCTTCAGAACATAAGTGAAGATATTTTTGATTAAATCGGAGAGCTTTATGTCCCTCTACAGTCAGCCATGCCACTTGCACATTCAAGGTCCAGAACGGTAGGAAAGACATCAAGTAATCCATGTCATTAAGTACATCGTTAAGTAATCCAATTTATAGAAGCGACATGAGTGCTATGTTTGCACAACAACAACAAAAAAAAACATAATTTACCACTTTATTTACAAAAATATTATCCAAACACATCCGTCATGTCACTCTAGTGACCACTCATTCATGTGCATTGTGTTGACGTGAGTCTTCTATTGCATGAACACAACACAAATGTATTGTGACGCTCTCATGAATACACAATGCAGATCAATATTTTCATGAATAAAATTGTAAATTATGTTGTTGTTGTGTGTGTGTGTGTGTGTGTGTGTGTGCATGTTTATGTGGTTTATAAGGACACAAATTTGTGTAATAACATGGGTATGACATAGATATTACAATGAGAAGGTGATTTATGAGGACATTTTCAGTGTCCCCGTAATTCAAAAGGCTTATAAATAATTCAGGATGAGTTTTTTTGAAAATCTAAAAATGCAGAAAGTTTCCTGTGAGGGGTAGGTTTAGGGGTAGGGTTGGTGTAGGGCAGTAGAATATACGGTCTGTACAGTATAAAAACCATTACGCCTATGGAGAGTCCCCATAAACCATAAAAACAAACCTGTGTGTGAAAATAAAGGACTCATGTTGCTTAAAACTCCAGGTTAAACCACTGGAGTCACATGAAGTACTTTAATATGAGGTCTTTCCTACTATGAATGTGTAAGTTGTGTTGCTGCCTATGGAGGGAAATGAAGGAAGCTGTTTTGGTGCTCAGTGCAAACTGGCCAAGTGTGTGCTAAAATGTATACTATCAGATATTGCTCACTGAATGTTATTACAGGACAGAAGGAAAAGCTGTGCTGCTCTACAACTTTGCTTGCTAGCTGACACATGACGTTAGCTTGCTAGCTAAAATTAGCTACTTGTTTCTATGGACAAAATAAAAATTTTAGAGGGGCTTCATGAAAGAATTTTCAAGTATTAATCACTTTTTTTTTGCCAATGTGTGAACGGCATGTAACAAAACTTTAAAACTGTGAGCCTGTAGACTAATTTTTATGTGAAAGACTCAGGGCAGTTTCGCTGGGAAAATCCATGGGAAACTATCATAACAGTGTAATTTTAATGAACCTCATCTGTCGGCATGATGTTGGTAAATCACTTTGGCCATCACTCGCTTGCATTACTATGGAGTGTGTGCAAGAGTATGAGCAATAATTTGCTGGCCACAGCTTACTTAATAGCCATAGGTGTCGCTAATAACAAGGGTTTCTGAATTCTACATACAGCCCTTTAACAGCTACATATCAGCATTTTTAGGAGTTAATCTTTACTGTTGACAGTGAAATAGGCATCCTCTTGAGTAGGACTATGTTAGGGTGACCAAATATGCCATTTTCCCAGGTCCTGGCCAGGATTTCTATATTGCCTAAAATATCTAGGTTTTGGCTTTGTTTGCGTGTGCAGACTGATCGGTGAATGACATCAAAATACCATACAGACGGTTGCTTATGCTTTCAAAATGCTCTCGAGGTATGTCTCTTTTGATGTCATACACTGAGCGGTCTGCACACGCAAACAAAGCCAAAACATAGATATTTTAGTCAATATAGAAATCCTGTCCCTGTCCTGGGAAAATGGCACGCATGGTCACCCTAGACCAGGGGTGCCCAACCCTGCTCCTGGCGATCGACTGTCCTGCAAAGTTTAGCTCCAACTCTAATCAAAGACACCTGCCTTTAATTTTTAAGTGATCCTGAATACCCTAATTAGTTGCTTCAGGTGTGTTTGATTAGGGTTGGAGCTGAACTTTGCAGAAGAGTCGATCGCCAGGAGCAGGGTTGGGCACCTCTGCCCTAGACTATGTGGTATGACAATACAGTTTTGCAAGACTGCTTAATTTATGACACACTCGTAAAGAAACGTTAAAGGAGCGATACAGAAACATAAAAAAATAAAGCGTAGACATTCTTGATGGTATTCAAGTAAACACAGTCAGTTGTGTCCTAAGTGAACATAAGAAAAGAGAAAAAACATGGATCGATATATTGGATATAATGTCTAGTGTTAGGGTTAAAGTATATGTTGTTTATTAGTTGTTCAAGGAGAGGAAAGCACTTCTCTTTCTCTTATATGTGTATCTAACTCCAGTATTACTAATGATTGCTTGTAAATATTGTTTGTATTTTTGTATTTTCAAATTTATTTTATTTGTATTTTAAATAAATAAATTTCTCACACCAGTATTTTCTATTTTTAATTCAATACATTTGATGAGCAATTATTTGTAATTTGTTACAAAATACTTTTTGATGTGTTTGTGCCCATCTCTGCGTAGTGTATTCCAGCCTTTACTTTGTTTTTCCATTTATTGACTGACACCTCTCCTGTCCTCGTGTTGAAAGAGGTATATTAAGTGAGGTATATTAATATACTGGATGTATATTAATTTCTTTTTTGGCATGAAAGGGTCTTTACAGTTGCCAAAAATATTTTAATTCTTCAATCAGCTACTTTGTGTAAGCTTCTGTTTGATGGAAGTGGTTGACACATTTCTCTAGAAGTAGTTCTGAAGGAATAAACATGACTGAAATACTGCAGTGTGACCTCACATCACCATAAACAATGTTACAAGCCCCCTTTCACTTCTTCTGACATGTACAGTGTGATATCTCTTATTGATCATTGTTGCACAGTGGTAATACTCTGTGGGATCTATTCAGGACTCATTGTCCACCTTTCAGCAGAGGTTCAATTATAGGTTTGTATACAGATGCTTATTTGTTTAAAGAAATTAAAGTGAATTATATCAAAAAGAAGTATATGCATTAATTACTGTATATTTAAATGGTATTTATAATAAGTTTACTCAACCCATCGCCACAAAAACAAAACAAAACATGTATTTGTCTATAATCTCAAATCACAATTACAATTAAATGACTTTAAACTTAAGTCTGGTGTAACCCACAATACTATGTTATTAGTTCTGATAGTTTAGAGAACATTGAGAAGTTTGAGCAGGTTGGTGTATGTAAATTCAGGTCATACGTCCTACAAACTCAAATTGAGGGAAGTAATCAAGTAAGTAAATGTTAAATGTGGCTTAAAATGGCACATTATTGGTTTCTTTAAAGGCTGCACTGTTTCATCAATGCAAGTAGGTTATTGTTTGTTTGTTTTGGTGAAAAATGTCAGTATGAAGAAAAATTACCCCATAGAGGGTTAACACACACAGATTGAGGCAGTGGTGTTTTCAGCTGACAGTAGCTTTACACATGTTCTTAATTTTTTACTTCTCCGGATAGTAATTAAACTGTTAATGACAGTAGATGGCAGTGTTTTGGTATTTTTGAGTATTTTGGTATTTTAATGACCAGATGGGGGCAGTGCAGCCTGCAAAACCTTTAACAGCAGACTCTGACACAGTCAGAAAAGCTTTGCTTTTATTTAGCAATATGCATTGGATAATTGAGAACAAATAAGCCCCAAAAATACACAGAAAAAATAATGTAAAAAAAAAGATAACATACAGCTTGACTGAATACTGATAGTGAGATATTTAGCACAGGGAGACCTAAAATTAATTTTAACTATGGTGTAGTGTGTTTGACAAGAATCACATGGTATAAATATATGTGCATTCATGAATGAGACTGTCCACTCAAAACAATCATTCTTCTGTTCAGTCTTTGATTACATCAAGGAAACAGGAATTCCACTCTGACTCCATTATGACCTGTTCTTCTTTTTATGAATGACTCTTAATCAAGACATCCAGACAAACTGCTGACGGGAAAAACAGCCTCCTGTGACGGGACACATGCTTTGAGTTACTGCTGTGTTACAAGCCCTTTCTGTAGCAATGCTAATAAATGTCCCTGGCAGATGAAATTACATCAAACGGCACTTTTATATGTTTACTCAGGCATTAAAAGTCACAATCATGTGAGGGATCCTTTTATATCTGTTTGCCATTATATTGATATACAGTAAGATTAATCACATAACAAGGTATCGGTATAGGCCTACATATATTCAATCCTTACAGAGACCCTAGTTAGAAGCCATAGACACACACACACATTTCTATAAACACAGACAGACACTGATTGTGTGAGAGAGAACTCTAGTGAGCAAATAGGGTCTTTAAGGGTCTTCCTTTGACCAGGACACAGATAAATGTGCATAATGCAGCTGTTTCATTTATAGCAGTCCTGGGCCTTTCAGATAAGCCCATTTTTCAGGTTGCCATCCATTAGCACCGTAGACTTGCATCCATTAGGCTGCCAAACTCAAAGCAAGCCTCGTTTAAAGGGCCAGTGCACACCTTACCTTACCTAGAGATCAGACTCAAGCACATTTATGTGTTTATTTATTGTACATTATTAAGTGTTATTCATTTATAACAATGATTTATTCCAAATTTGGAATACAGCACGCGAGTCGTGGACTACTTTTATGATTTCTGATTATTTTTTGGAGCTTGATTGATGTGGTCATGGTGAATGTTGTATGAAACCCACTCAGACTGGACTGAACCACAGAGAATCGCTCATATTACCCAGCATGCATAGTGGGCCATCAACACAATCATCATAAAGCTGCAATAAATTCCACATCCAGTATAAGTGTGCTGTGAATCAACACACACACACACACACACACTCTGCTGTAGTCTGGCTGTACTGTGTCACACTTCACATGTTCTAATAGGTGCTTCTGGCAAACAAAGTCACAGCAGTCATTAGAGCAAGCCACTGTAAATGTCACCTGTTGCAACTATAATGCCTTTACAGCCCGTTCCAATTTCCCCTTTCCTGTTTGTATATACAGTAAATAACTCCTTGTTGTTTGTTCAACTGTCAGCCCTTTTGTCCATGTTGACATTAGACTCTTTTCACACTTTCTGTAGTTTCATTAGTCTACTAACTATGTCCAACAGTGGGCATTTTTTTCCCCTTTGCAAATTATGTATTGTGTTTACATTCTGGTATTTTTTATTAAAATACTATTTTAATAAAATGTTTTTTGTCTTTGTCTTGCAATTCTCTATCTAGTTAATTACATTAAGTAGCTAAAATTTTATGTATCCTAAATACACATAATGAAATAATATTTTCATACTTGCATAATTTGACTAAATTAAATCTTATTTGAAAGTGGCACAAAATAAAAATATTCTGTTCACAAGTGAGATTTTTCATGTATCAACTGTATCATTTTTAATCTCAAGCATGCTCTTCACTGAAACCATTGTTTTCACTGAAACCATTATTTTTGTGATAGAAATGATGCCACAAATGAGGGTCGTAATTTATGTAAAAATGTATTAATGGTTTTACAAAATAAATATTGACATTATTTATTCACTATTTGATTGTATAATAGTTTTACAAAATATAGTATTATTTTCATTCAAATTTCTGTTTTAAAATTGTAAATCTGGTTCTGAAACAAGAGGAAAACAATCAAATCTATGTATAAAAAAATCAAACTGAAAAGTAGAAATAATAAATCAAGGATTTAAGGAGTTTTATAACAGAACTTTTTTTAACAAAAAGTTGAAATCTGTGCGTTTTGTTAAAAATCAACCCTTGAGACATACAAATGCCAAAAATGTAAAAATGGTCAAAGTAAAATGAGTTGCATAATAGAGGAAAGGTAGAAAGGGATAAAGAGACGTGGGAGGCCGACAGAGAGAAAATATACTTTCTTCCTGACCCCCTTCTCTAGGTCTCTGCTGGAGTCGGGTGTCCAAGATCCTTCCCACAATCCAACGAGGCACTATAAATTCCACTCGGCCGCACCGGATGTGTTTCTCTCTCTGACGACTTTTACTGCGTTACCACACACAGAGGTGGTAAAAAACGATTGATTTATACACTTGATGATAAATACAGCAGGCTAGTCACAATGTGGGCAATTTTATCCACCGTGGAGATGGAAACCAGGATCAGAGCTCTGATGGGCGCCCAAAGGAAATTGCTGACAAACGCATGGCCAGTGTTCCTGAACAACTGCCATGAAGTAAAATTAATGTGTGCGAGTGAAGTGGGCTGAATAAGGAAGGATAAATGTTAAAAAGGTGTCACACACCAGTAAACCGAAAGAAGGATTCTTTATTGTGTTTGTTCTGTATTATGTTTGTTACTGTTAGACCTACATCTCTTCATAGACTCTTAAAGGGATAGTTCATCCAAAAATAATTATTCTGTTATCATTTACCCTCATGACATAACAAATTTTACACAGAGATGTTTTGCTGAATGTTTATGCTCTTTGTACAAGAGCGCAAACACACACACACACACACACACACACACACACACACACACACATAGAAAGTGGGACCAAAGGCACTAATTTATTAGCTGAGCTGGATCAGCTATATGATATCTAGTTGCTTCTATCTATTATATTATAAGTACTGAAGCCATTCTACAGCTTTGTGAGTGACAGACTGAATTTTCTTTCACTGATCGTCTTTTCCTCCACTATAGCTATTATATTTTTTAACAAGTTTGAGCTCAATTAAACCCAATGGCATTGGCATGCCTGTATTTAGTGAGATAAATTGTAGTCTGTTCCTCACACAAAGCTATATTATTGCACATTTATGGTGGGTTTTTTTCCATTTCGATTTTCCTTTTATTGTACGAAAAAGAGAATATTTATGCTAAACTGCATTCGACAGGAAAAAACGGTAACACTTTACTTACCGTTACTTTAGCCTTTATGTAATGCATTATAAAGTTAGTCATAGTGTGCGTTGTAATGCATTAAATCTTTTTATAAGTAATTATATCCAAACTTAAAATGCATTAATGCATTATACTTTCTAAAGGTGTAACAATGAATAGATTTATTAGTATTATAACTGTGGTTACAGTTATTTGTGAGAACATTATAAGGCATAATTAATGCATTAAAGCTACTTTTATAATGCATTAAATATGAAGGCCTTAAGTAAAGTGTGACCAAAAAAATCAAATGGGTTTGGATGTATGAGGGTGAGTGAATACTGACAGAATTCTCACTTTTGAGTGAACTATTCTTTTAAATACTGTGGTCCTTTTTAAATCATGTAATTTAACCCTGAGAATAATGTGGATTTCAGGTATTCAGGTAAATTTAGGGCTCCATTCAGTTAGAGATGGAGAGGAATGTTAGGAAAGCGCTTTTTTTCAATACATTTTTTCCAGAAAGCGCCATGGCTGATTCTGCTCTCATGTCTCTCTTTTGGAGGTTTACAAACGTGTTTGGCAGGCTTTCCTTCTGGCAGCTGGGCACAATGGTTTGGCATGTGTCTCAACCAGAATATGCTTCATTCTCCCAGAGCCAGTGTAATTCTAATTTGTGTGCTCTAGGGATCCATCATCTTTCCAATAATAGCCATTTAACAGATGATTCCAGCTGTCTTTGACTGCATTCAAGTAGGGGCCCAGTCAGGGGACAAAATCCACCGACTCCTAGTTTTGAGTTTAAGGACCGCTCCAGGTTCAATACAAGTCAAATTCCATCATTTGTCATAAAAGCATCTGTGACGTGATTCCAGTTGCCATAGAAAATAATTTTGACTTGTCAAGGCCAAGGGAACAAGCTACAAGCTGAAATATGAAGCTTATTTTAGAGTGATTATATGATATTTCTGTACCAAAAAAAATAAAGAAATATTAAATAGTAAAATTTAATGTATTGTTGAATCACATTCAGTGAGATTAATCAGGGTTTGTGTCACAATGTGTTTTGTGCAGTGAATGATCAGTTTAAGTCAATGATTTTTTTTTATAATAAACATTAATATTATTTTTATTAATATGTTTCAATGTTCAGTTTCAAGGACATTTTTGTTTACTTTTGTATGATAAACTGTGTGTGTTGGGCCGCCACTTGATATCCTATGTACAATTTAGAAAACCAGTTGAGAACCACTGTGTTAAAAAAAACAATTTGGTTGCATTTTCCATTTCAGGTAAACATTGTGTAACTGAACATCTGCAAGTTTAGATTAAAAATAGCCGCATGAAAGGTCAAAGGTTAATAAGGGCACTTTTAATCCCTGAGATGATTGTTTGACTCAGTCCCTTCCTGTTTGTGCAGCTGTGCACGGAAAGAGAAGATCGAGAGAATGAGAGACAGAGGCAGCGAGAGGACATGAGCAACGTGAAGGTGCAAACAGAAAGTGCGACCTGTGACCCCTGAGAAAGAATAACATGCTCAGCTCAGGGTGAGGAGCAGATAACCTTCTCTGATTGGTCACTACTGAGGCGTTAAGCCCTTTGAGATGCAGTCAGCTCTCAAAGACATTATCCGCCTTTCATCACGTTCCCTTTACGTTGAGATTCTGGAGTGGCAACAAGAGGTTTACCATTTAACCATATTCAATGCTGTATACATTACAAATAGAATGTATTAGACAACTGAAATCATTTTTCTTACACTTGAATTCTCATTTCATGGGGAATTACATCATTGATTTTTTTGAGATAAAAGATCTGGTAACATTTTGTTTTTTCAATAGTCCACTTTAGACATTGTGCTGACTATAAGTAACTTTGCAAATACATGTCAACTAGCAGTCATTAGAGTATTAGTAGACTGTCTGCTTAATATCTACTTTATTTTGATGCTCCCCCAACAGTCTACTGAATATAAGTCACTTTTTCAACTTACGACTTGACGTGTAGTTGCAAAGTTACTTATAGTTAGTTGAATGTGTAAAGTGGACTATCGAGAGAAAAGAAATAGTGTAAACAAAGAGCTTTATGTACTGTGGAAACATACAGTAGTGCTGCAATGTTTTCCTTAGTTACAAACCAAAGTAATCCAAGAGTAAATATCTTTGTTTGGGAAAAGTATGTGAGGACTGGATTATAAATTAATTTAAGTTGACTGTTGGATGCAGAGACTCAAAAAATTGTACCAACACCAAATGTTTGAATACTAGTGTCTACAGAGCTGGGTAGATTACTTCCAAATTGTAGTTCCTTGCTGATTATAGATTACATGATGAAAACTGTTAGTAACATCATCTAGGTTACTCATATTAGGTTATGTATTCTGACTACTTTTTAGATTACTTTTTTTTTATCTAACTTGCTTTAAACTTTAAACTTGCTTTAAACAGTAAGCTACCATATTTATATAAAAAAGAGAAGAGAGAGTAAATATATTACGAGGTATACCTATGATGAAAATTACAGGCCTCTCTCATCTTTTTAAGTGGGAGAACTTGCACAATTGGTGGCTGACTAAATACTTTTTTTCCCCACTGTATATATCACAATCATAATGCATTAAACATTAAACCAGGGTTTCCCAAACTGGGCTTAATGTAAGAACTGCAGTGGGTTTGTTGGTTGATAAAAAACTAATAATTAATTAAATCATAAAATTCATTTAAACACTTGAACACTAAAAAATATGTGACTATTAACATCAGATCAGAGAACTGTAAACGTGAATGTGTTGTTAAATTCAAGATATTTCAAGAAGCCTAAATATTTTATTTTAAGGGGTTTGGTTGACAAAAGCATTTGGGAATCCTGTTATTTTATATGAACAAACATTAAAAGCATGTAAACAACAATGACGTTACACGCCCAAAGTGTTTCAGATTTGATTTTTTTTTGTCCAGACTTCCAGAATCAACAAGGTCACTGGATAATGATGAAGACTTAGTGTTTCACAGCAACACATCACCAGTGTTTAGTAACTTGCTTTGTGATTTATTTAATACATGGTCTAATTGCTTGAGAGCTGTTTTTTTGTGAAATGGTATATAACAGTAGGATTTTTAGAATGGACAATTTAAAAGAGGAAAAGAGAATAATAGATAAATTATGAATAATATAGCATCATTGTGTGAATAATATGAAATCATGTAATCCATAAAAAAGTAACTATAATCTGATTATGATCATTTTAAAATGTAATATACTCTAACTACAAGAACCTTTATATATATATATATATATATATATATATATATATA
>NW_015506439.1:232313-257512 GCF_001515645.1 Sinocyclocheilus grahami | reverse complement strand
TATATACTCACCCTCATGTTGTCCCCAAACCTGAATGAGTTTCTTTCTTTTGTTGAAGGTTTGGTTATTAGCTTTTTTTGTCAGCAGAAGAAGAGAAAAAACAAATCATACAGGTTTGGAACAACTTGAACAACTTGAGGGTGAATAAATGGTGACAGAATATTTATTTTTGTGTGAATGATCTCTTTGATGTAAATGTCATGATGTGCAGTTGTAGCTGTGGTCAGTTGGTGGCAGTGTGCTTGTGAGAAACGTGAGAGGGCATTACGGTCTCCCTCATCTCTCCCTCAACTGCCCGAGACAGTGTACAGGTGGTGCAAGTCAGGGCTCAATTTAACAAATGTGCATGTGTGTGTGAGCTGCCCAAAAGGGGACGGCAGATCACATTACATTATCCTCAGAATCTCAAAGGGTTAAGAGCTGTCAGCCACTGTAGTCATTAAGTCCTTCAGAGGTACACTGTAAATCAGAGAAGAGACCTCCACAGCTGCTCCAATGCTCCTCTTAACACTCACTAATGTGTACAGGTTTTTTTATACTGGTGGCGACTTAAACCTGAATACACATCGACTCATGGGGACTTTGAGTTAAATTGAGGTGTACCCCATGGGTACCGAAGCTTATAAATGATACAGAATGAGTTGTTGTTGTTGTTTTTGAGATTGTGAAAATGCAAAGTTTTCTGTGAGGGGTAGGTTTAGATCTAGGGTTGGTTTAGGGCGATAGAAAATACAGTTTGTACAGTATAAAAACCATTACGCCTATGGGGAGTCCCTACAAGGATAGTTAACCAGACGTGTGTGTGTGTGTGTGTTAAAACTGACAAAATGACACTCTCAAAATGTTTGTGAATCAAGGAGCTCTCATGTATGGGGTGAAAAAAAAAACCCATGTTAAAATGTTCAATCTATCAACAGAATGATGTATTTTTTCCCACATTATTTATATGGAATAAATGTCTCTTGTTTGTTCGACAAGTGCTGATATTTAGTAAAACACTGTTTTTATTCAGATATTTCAGACTATTTTTACTGGTGGAAACAATATACTTAACTTATATAATTAACAGAACTTCACAGCACAGGAGCTAGAAAACAACAAGTGAGTTGTCAGGCAAATAAGATAAAAATTCAATTTGGGAATTTCATGCTGTAATATGTAATGATGTAGGTGCATTAATTTTCAATAAATTATACTGCTTGCTACTCCTTGCCAGATGCAGGAATTAAAAGCATATATGTTTTTAACTAGTAACAGAAGGATGGGCTGTTTCTAAGAAAGATACAGTGCTTAATCAGTGACATAAGGATGAACTAAACATGCATTCATTTTCTAATAATTGAATCTTTCATCACACTTACATAATTTTAAGAAATAAAACTGTATTGTACTATAAGCATGTTATAGTCCTTTTCATTTTAGTACTGTAGGATTCCCAAATTAGCTAAATCAGTTGGTATAATCCTGTAAAGCCTACTGTATCAGATTTGGTATACAAATTTTACAAACTGATAAGCGAAAGCCTCTTATCTTCATGATTGAAACTTTGCATGAATAAAAATTATTGCACAACTTATCTGGCTCCCTACCTGTGCTACTTACCTGCATCGATCCTCCATCCGTCATTCCTCATCATCCGCTGTGGACACTAAAGAGTAAGACCTTACCATTACTCACCTGTTTCTCAGCTTACTCGGCATTGCTCATCCGTTTGTCTCCTTTACTATTCCATTGTCAATGAACACCTTATCTGTGGAAGCTCCCATCTTGTGTCTCTCTGTCTTGCTGACAGAGAGTCCACAATATGGATTTATCAGCAATAGCTCTGTCAGAGACTGAGGTTGTGAGTGTTACTCTGGATCTGTAGAAGACAAGTGGTTTGGACGTGTTTATTGATTTTGGCAGACGGTGCTCTGGGTTTGGCAACAGCTGACCCTATTTTACACTTCACACTGAGCAACAGTTTTATGGAAACACAGCGCTCTCCTCTTCACCCCTCCAAACCCAACACACACCGCAGGGACATCGCTCATTCTGTGGTTTGTGTGTGAGGCTGCAGTTGCAGGGAGCTTCCTGTGTGGTGTGCGCGTGTGTGTGTGTCCTCACCCAACTCTCTCGCTCATTAGAGCTCTGAATGAGACACCTGTGTGTCTCAGTTGGGCAGTAACCCCATCTGCCACCCCACTAATCTACTCTGAGAAAGACGGATAAGAGCGAGATAGCACAGACACTGAGAAATATAATATGATAGTGACAGATCATTTATCACAGACAGAGGAGAGTGATAGGTGTCCCAAACCTTTTTCATTAATGGGCAATATTTGCACCCTGGGGTGTTCAGGTGCTTCTTTTTTCTTTATGAGGATATTAAAGTTTGTTTTTAGAACTTCAGACACTTCTATGTGTCATGGATTGTTTTTGTTTTGTTTATTCACTTTTAATCAGTATCAACAATGTAGTCATTTATTTATGCAATATATTAAAATTAAAAAAATTAAAAAATTATTAAAAAGCGTATATAATATAGGCAGATTAATAGCAACAACAACAAAAACACATTTTGCATTTCTGCAAAATCTTTTTTTTTTTCTTTAATCCTCTTGAGTTAATAAAGACTACTTTGATAATGCGTTTATTACAGCCAGTCACAAATCACATTTGGCCCAATTAATACAACCCAAATCCACACTGAATGTCATCCATTTATGCGAAATACTTCGTCAAATACAGTTGTTGATACATGAAACATGTTCAAATTAAAATAATTACAGTCTTTTTCTTTGTGTAGATTATACGGCTCTACTCCCACAGAAAATGTTGAAGTAATTGTTGTTTCAAGTGTTGGAGTTGTTGACAGAGTTTGCCTCAGTTGTTCCCCATCAAAATGCACTCCAATCTCTACATTCAACAGGGCTCTCCTCTGTGCAGTTCATTGACAGCTATGGGTCACTGCACTAAATAAATAAAGGTGAACAGGTCAAAGCTGTTACTAGATTGTGGAATATAACAATGCTTAGTTGACCACTCAGCATCTATTCCCTCAATTTTTTTTTAAATGTCTGGGGTGTTCGTCTCACTTTTAGTGACATTTTTGACCCGGACCCTGGTTAATTCCTGACCCTGGATAGAACAAGTACAGGCAAGAGGGTGAACTGGACTAAAACCAACATGAAAATTTATAAGAGAGAGAGAGAGAGAGCGCGCTAAGGAAAGGGGGGAGAGAAACAAGCGGAAGGGTTGGTGAAGCATCTCACAATGAGCTATTGAGCAGATCTAAGTGCTCTCATTGAGCAGATGTGGTGGGTGTATCTGAGCTGCACGGCACAATCGCTCGCAGTGATTCTGTGAGCGCCGACTGAAGATATGGAATTCATAGGGATAGAAGGAATAATGGCTTGGACGAATTCCAGAACTCCTCCAATGTGATTAGGCCTCTGTGTGCATGTTAGAAGGCCCTTGTGCGGCGACATTTAGCTGTTGTTACCATGACAACAATGACATCATCAGTCACCATACATAAGAGGGTAGGTATGCTGTGGAATGATCGACCAGTTCTGTGCTTTTTTTTAATTTAGGTGTAAGTAAGGGGCTGTTTTACGATCAGAGATTATTCTTGAACAGAGACTTTTTCAGCTGCCTTGGTTCTAGAAGAATGTTTCCCACTTATTTATTTCAGGAAAATATTCTAGCATTAAAGAGTTTTATATTTTTTTATGACAACTCTCGGAGGGATTGGCATGGACATGTACATGACAATGTTAATGTATTTGGTCTTGGCAGAATAGATCTGCTACGCTGCTGCTGCTGCTGCGGCAGAGCAAGTACCGAGACTTGCTACTGCCAATACATCCACAACATGCTTCTGTGAACATGTAAGAATACTGCTGCTGCACATATAACATACATGAAATAACCCCCATATAGCATACATGAATCACCTCGTAGCAGATCTATACAGGTGGAGCTGGGGAAGATGGAGGATTTCTGAAGTGCACTGCCAACTGCTACGGCAAACAAAAGCCAGGTATTTGAATACTGAGCAGCAAGCTCATTGGCTACCGATACAGGAGAGAACCGATCAGCTGCCATGTGACAATGATGTCACCAGGTCAGATTGAGCTAGACCTATCGGATTGTGCCATCTAGAGTTTCGTGCCAGAACTCTGTGTATGTACAGCTAAAATTTCATTAGAGTATAGAACATGTTTTACCAGTGCTCTGATTGGTAGATTTGTCATCAGCATGGGTGAAGACATATTAGTTCTATTACTGGGAATTTGGCAAATAAACATGATTCTTCTAAAAATTATTGCTTCACTGACAAGCTACTATAGGAGGCAGATCATATGAAAAACCATCTGTAGGCACTGATTTGCTTTGCTGTTCATTTGCATTAAGTTTATTTTTACTGCATTGCTAACAGCCACTGTCACTCGTCACCACAAAATTTGAACTCTTATGATGTAACAAATTCACTCGACTCCAGTGCAAGTACAAATGAACACAGTATATTGAGGATGTTGTGAGGAGATTAATGTCTGGTTCTCTGTCTCAGAGACCTGCTGACCTTCTCTCAGGTTCCTTCGCAACTGACTCAGCAAGAGTTGCTCACACACGTGCAAACACACACACACACACAGACAGACACACACACACACACACACACACACACCCTGCTGCTAATAGCGAGAGCAGTCCAGCTCAACAATACAAGCTGACCATTGGATAGATTTACATTTTTTTTTAAACCTTTTAAATGCTTTTTGGAAATAAGAAAATCAAATATTCTATGACAGAACAGATATGGAGTGACATACACAAGGTCATCACTGGAGGTTTGTTTGGTGGTTTCTATATGGAATTTAAGCAAAAAGGTGGTCGACAAGAAACAACTAAAACATTATACCTAAAAGTATTCATGACCAGTCTTTTTTTCCCCCTCAATATAAAAAAGTTGACCTAATTTGATAATATCAGTATATTTAAATAATATTTTTATTCATATTCATTTCTATTTCACAGTCATTTCTATTCACATTGTTTATTTTGATACTTGTCTTTGAATAAATAATTGAATAATCATGACAAAATCTTTGCTATCAAGCCAAATAATACAAATATTATGTAAATGAATGCAGCTGTCCAAATGTAAATGTGAATATGACATCACAGCAGCTAATAAAAATACCTGAGAAGAGGAGCTATAGGAGAGAGTATGCAGCTATCATTCTCTCTCTCTCTCGCTGAGCTATTTGCAGCCCTGCAATCCTTAGTAAATACTGCCAGAGTGCTGTGCAAATACAGCCGGGCTTCAGGAGGCTGCTGCTCTATGTGGAATAAACATGATACACATCTACAAGCGCATCAGGACCATCTCCATCATCTCCAATCAACCTCAGCATGACCGGAAGGGTCGAGTTTCTGCTCAACCATTAAGCATCACTGATGATTATGGATGGTCATGTGATGTGTTCATCTGTCTGACTTTAGAAGTTCCCAGAAAGTTGTCTTTACAGCTTTAAATCAATCAATCAATCAATCAATCAATCAATCAATCAACCAATCTGGGACAAGGGTAACAATAAAATCTATGTAGTATTAATGTGACCTTCATAAAACAAACAAGCCTTGAGAAATGAACACCACTGAAAAACTGCTTAAATCAAATCAACTACTTCGTTTACTATTATTGGTACTATTATATTTATAGTACACTGTGCAAATTTTGTAAATACATACATTATGATGTAATGCATTTGCCAAAATATCCGGTATACAATGCATGGAATTATGTTTCCCATGATGCCATATCAGCACTCTTTGATTTGATTTGAGTACTGGAATTAACTGTATAAAATAAATATCTCTAGATATATTAATATTAATTAACAACATACTTACTATAGGGTTAGGGGTTTGGGTTAAGGATGGTATGCATAATTTACTGTCATAAAACACATATATAAACAGTAGTTAATGCCTTCCTTTTTTTCGTATATTCATCTCTTTTCTGTCAGTTCACGAGTTCACACTTACTTATAATGAACCGAGTAAAGTTTATGCGTATTTGGCGTGCTGTCCGGGGAGAGGGCTCCGAGCTCGGTAATTACTCTCGAGCCCGGGGTCCTCCCCCTGGCTGGGGAGAGGGGTCCGAGCTCGGGATTAAGCCCGGACCCAGAATGCTCCCCCCGAGTGTTCCTCCCCGTGCTGGGGCAGGAACGGGCTGAAGGTGAGGAGTCGGGGTGGTGGAGGGATGCTAAGGACGGGAGATAATGGAGGTAAGGCTGCTTTGATTATTTATAGAGGTTCTCTCTTGAGCTGATTGGATAGATGGTGTAATTACTGATGATGAACTGGCCGTGTTAATTATCTGTGCGCGCTCCTCCCGAAACTTGTTAATAAAACATCACTTCTCTCTCGTCAAGCAGGATTGTTTTCTTTAGTGTCATTCATGTTCATTTAGTTCAGTTAGCAGAAAACTCAGGTCTATAGCCCAATAGCTAGGGCCTAATCGTCAAAATCCAAAATCACATACTTTCTGAGTAAAGCACTTTTTTTAAATAAGTACTTACTTTGTGACCTTTAAAAAGTCTGTTAAAAATATGTTAAAAAGTATTAGTTGTGCGCTTCAGAATCTCGCAAGAAGTAATACATCATCCAGCTACTTTTTGCCAACTGTTTACTACACTCTAAAAAATAAAATGCAAGGGGTTTTCTCAGTGACGCCATTGAAGAACCCTTCTGAGTTTCCAAAAGAACCTTTCTGTGAACAGTTCTTAAAAGAACCCTTTTTCCCTTACTGTAAATAACATTAATTAATCTAAAGACTAAACTATAAAAGAACATTTTGTCCAATGGAAAGTTCTCATGGATGTTAAAGGTTCTTCATGGAACCTTCTTAGATGGCAATAAAGAACCTTTATTTTTCAGAGTGTATGAATTCAACATTCTACAATTAAAAATAAAGGTGCTTCACGATGCCATAGAAGAACCTTTTTGTCTAAATGGTTCCATAAAAACGATTAACATCTGAAGAACCTTTCTGTTTCACAAAAGGTTCTTTGTGGCTAAAGAAGGTTCTTCAGATTACAAAAAGGTGAGAAAGAGATGGTTCTTTAAAGAACCTTTGACTGAATGGTTCTTTGTGGAACCAAAAATGCTTCTTTGGCATCGCTTGAAGAACCTTTTGAAGCACCTTTATTTTTAAGAGAGTACTCTTTCATATACTGTTGTTCTCTTACTATATTATAGGGAAGTATGCCTATTCAGATGCAGCATGTATCATTTGCTACACCCTGTACAAAGCAATACATCAATGTATTTTGAATCTGACATTACCTTGATAGCAATTAAAGCAGGCAATTAAAGCAATTACAGTTCAGTTAGCTAACAGCCTTGTGGATGAACTGTTCATGAAGGGATTCTTACATCTAAAAGGGACCAAAATGGCATTTGGAATTAGCCCACACACAACCTTGGCTTTTTAATTTCCCATGATAACCTTCACTGCTGATGTGCAGTCATCCTTTCTGCTCCAGAGCCTCATGGCACCCTCACGGGGCCACTCCAAGCACTGCCGCTGGGTCGGAGTTAATGCTCGGAAAACAGGAACTCCCTAATCAACATCAGCCGTTTGCAGCACCAAACAAAGGTCTCATTCAAGACTGCTCTTAGACTGACTTGATGGGTTATTTAACATATAATGTGTCTATGGACATCAAAGCAAATTCTTTAATATGAAAAAAAAATTCATTTACATTTTAGAGTATGTCACACAAGTATTGCCACAAAGCATTTTAGGACGGTCAGACACACAGTAAGTGCTGTTGTTTATGTGTTCTGAACATTTCATTTCACTGCAAATTTCAACAAAAGTTTCTTTTAAGTGCAACACTAACAAGATCCAGAGTGCACTGGCTTTAAATGCAGAGACCAAATTTATTGGACTGTCTTTAAACTGTCTCAGTCCAGACATAACAAATTTAAGTGGCAATAACAGGTGGAAATAACAGAGACTTGTGGAGTTGACACTGTATAAGTGACTGCTTTACACAGAGAGGAAACATATGCGGCCGTGGGACTCTGTAATCTCGTGTAAAGCTGTTGAAACCAAATCTATGTCTACAGTACAAGTCTAAAGCAATCAGAAGCAGAGATGTGGATTAGACTAACCAAACTGGAACAGAGTCCTATGCTTTATTAGGAAATGTGCTTGCTATGGCAGATTTCATCGGTTGTTACACTAAAAAAAATGCTGGGTTAAATATAACCCAGCGCTGGGTTAAAAAATGGACAAACCCAGCTATTGGGTTCTTTTGACTCAAAACAACCCAACCACTGGGTCAAAACAACCCTATAGCTGGGTTTGTCCATTTTTAACCCAACTTTTTTTAGAGTGTAGTTTGTTATACAGTTAATATACTGTTCTCAATTATCTATTATAAAACAGTATTTACTATTAGTACATTTTCTGTCACCATAAAATGCTAATGTTACCGTCTGCTTTGATTTTTTTTCTTCTTTTTTCTTTCTAAGAGTCTCCACCCATTACGTTGATGTGAGCCACCCAACTTACCTGGAGAAGATTCACCATTCTGGATGTGGTTGTGGTGGGACAGCTGTCAGCTTTGCCAAGCACACACACACATGTTGGGTTTTTGTGTTTTCTGAGGCATAGATATAAATCTAACTTTTACCAAAAACATAACTTATTTTATATGAATAAACGATCATCATTTAGTTTGATTCATAAGCAGTTTTTTCCCCACAATGTCAAAAATTTCGGTTTTTACTATCCTTTTAGGGACATTTGATCCCCACAAGGTAGGAAATACCTGGACCACACACATGTTGGGTTTCCATGTTTTATGGGGACTTTCCATAGACGATTCTTATACTGCACAAACTGTGTATTATATGCAATAACTATAAACACAACCCTCACAGCAAACATTCTGAATTAGGGCTGCACGATTAATCGAATGCAATTGTGATGCGCATTTTGTTAGTAATGCCGTTTCTGTAATCAGCAGTAAATCATCACATGCTTTCAGATGGAGCAGCATTTACTACACAGAGCCGTAGTTCACTGACAAGTTACGCAAAAAAAAATCGCAGAAGATTTTATTGCGCGATTCTGAAATTCAAAGATTTACTGCTGATCACAGAACCGTGCTTCACTGAAAGATACGCATGACAATCGCAGCTTCTGTCGAATCGCGATCTCGATTCCATTTCGATTTATCGTGCAGCCCTATTCTAAATGTTCTAAAAACATAATTTAACATGATTTATAAACTATTTTCCTCATGGGGACCAAAATTGTCCCCATAAGATCAAACATTTCGGTTCAGGTATTACTATCATTGTGGGGACATTTTGAACCACACACACACACACACACTAGGAGTGAACTGGCTTTTAAACTCAACTTGAAATAAAAAACTGACCCATTTATAAAAACTATTTAATAATAATAAATGTACCTGGTCTTGTTGTAGATGTACACCACCAATAAAAGTTCCTCTCAAATTTTTTTTAACAAGATATGTCAAATTAAATCAAAGTCCAAGGATTTTTTTAATGTGATATTTATTCATAAGCCCTCTATAAAAAAAATGTAATACTAAACCACATTTACAGTTGATCTTACTCAAAGTATTTTTTTTGTAAAATGTTTACCCCAAAATCAAGCCTTACTTTACACATGTACAATCTTTACAATATTTCAAACCAAAGAAAGGGGGGGGGGAATATGATGGAACAAAATAAACATATAAAGATATACATAATTTTTCATTTAACAAAGTTAGAACATCTAATTTTTATCAGAGATTCTTGGACAAGTGGAATATTAAGTACATGCCTTGCGGCATTTAAAGAAAGCTGCTTAGTAGGACAGACGTTCCTGCGTCCTCCTTATCACTTCCTGTTACCCACCGGCCTTTGCAAAAAGCTTAGAAATGCTGAGTGCCGTTCAAAATATTTAGCCAAAGTAGTATTGCACCTTTGCCATGAACAAGTGACCTGCTCTTGTAACATATCAGACGTGCTGACCTGAATACCCTTGTTTCCTACGCAACAAAGCACCTTTGACCTTCATTTGGGAACATTAATTACGTTTCTCCCGATTTAAAAGGAGATTGTAATCAACCTGTGTGACTTACAGACAGATCCTTAGATAATATGCATGCTTAACTTATGCTAAGTACATTCACAACTCTATCCAGTGCCCTCTTGCGTCAAAACAATCAAACATAAAGGCAGAGTACAAAAAGGCACACACACACCCACACATAAACACACAGACCTTTTTATATAAACCTTGCTCTGATTACATGTTTTTTTTTCATAAACAGATCCTAACATCCTACAAATCAATCATACTGGAAATATGATGTCAAACTATTAATGGGGAACAAGTCATAAACACAGGCTATGTTCAAAATGGAATAGTAGTGTATTACTTAGTAAATACTGTGCAGTATATACAGTTTACTGCCTATTCTTTGAAATAATCATTGAAAATAAAAGTCCAATTTTATGTATAATTCACATTTGGCATTCTGATCAAATGAGTGAAGAAAGAGAGAGCTACTTGTTCAGTCGGCAAACTAAAAATGAACGGTCAAGTTGAGTGCATTGCATTGTGGGATACAGAATTCCATGCTCTATGTATACTGCACATTTTGGCATAGTAAGTCATCCAGGTATTACATACAGAAAATATGGATACTGTGCACAGTATACATACTATATAATCCAGCAGTAAGAGAAGTGTGCTACTCCAAACATATAGCCACATGTACACTGTTCATTCAGACTTTCTGCAATAAGCAAATGACAAGGCCAAATGTGGCAATGGGGACATTCTGGAAGTTAATTTGTAAATCTTAAAGGATGGGGGTAAACGGAGGATGGAGGGGTCAGTGAACAACATCACTTCCCCTGCAGGGCTGAAGCTGTTGTTAATGGGGTGGCAAGAGGTGAAGGTCCGACTGTAGCTCAATCATGTTAATACGACACTTTTGGGTCAAATAGATCACAGACATTTTCATCCCGATCTATTGGTTTGTAATGAAACAGTAACACTGTAAATAAATAAACACTAATGATAAAAACATTAAAACATTAAAAAAATAATACTTGTACAAAACAGTGAAGTGATTGCATAATCAGAAATGACTATTTTTGGCACAAAAAAAGAAGAATGCGATGATTGTGTGAGCCTTTCAAACAGTGGATGCTCCTTCATGCATGAATGCGATTGTCCCTCACAGTAAAAAAAATGAGTGCATGGAGTACAGTCTGAGCGTACACCAACTTCTCTATGAACTCCAGCTGTGCCTAGTGCTCTAACATTCCCTTGCTTTTAGTGCCCTGACTCTGGGATACTAAGATAAAGGATCAGGTGTATTTCACCATTAACAGAAATACCACTTTTGATGGGTGCTAAAGTTAAAAATGCAGTCAAAACTTTGTTGAAAAGCAAAGAAATATGTACATACAGTGCAGGATGCATTTGAAAACAAAAAATGCATCAGAAACAGTAATAACACATGTCTAATTCTTTTTTCAGGTTTTTCTGTTATTATGTACCAGTATTTTAGATGAATCTCACAAATTAGGCCAATAACAAAAAAATCATTGTGTCCAGACAAACCTTCTGATTTTCATTACTGTATTATGGTAATGAGAATGACATTGTGCTTAATGTTACTACGCGTCAGTTTAAATGGTCCTAAATTCAGGCTTTGTGATTTCTTCATGATTTTGATGCGAAAAATAACCTGGACATTTCTTTATGAGATTCTTGCTTTTACTTTCCTTATTTGTAGACTAATTTCAAAATCTGATTCAATTTGACCACTGGTGTCAAATTTGTAGAAGTATTTTAAGGTGTCAGTACATTTTCCCCCCTTTGTTTTAACATTAAAGTGTTTTGTTTCTGCAAACATAAGCAAAAAAAATAAATAAAAGAAGCAAGAGTAAAAAAGTAAGACATTAAAGGAACAAATGCCCAAAGTGCAGCCAATGAAAGGATGGTGCCCCGTGTAACCCCTCTCTCTGAAAGAGAAAGCAGGGCAGGGACAACTCCTCTCTCATTGTATCAGCAGGCCATGTGCAGTGCAATGCATACATCATCAGTCCTCCCTCTCACAGAAACCAACAACTACTATATCACCCACTTATACAAAAATAAATCAATCAGAACAGGGTAAGATAAGCCTCTGTACATTACACTGATATAAAATAGCTTCAAATATTTACATATAGACAGCAACATAATAAACACACATACATAAAAAAAAAAAAAACACCAGCAACCTGTCCTGTACAATATACACCTGAATAAAAAGACGTTAAGAGGTACTGAAGTGTATGGCTTGATAGGAAATAATTCCCTATATATATATATATATATATATATATACATAAATGAACTTAATATATATTTATATATATATATATATATAAATGTACTTAAATATCCCTGGAATCATGAAAGTGTCGTGCAGAGAGCGCCCACACTACCGCTGCCTACAACATGGCTCAAGTCTTCATAATCACCTGCCATGTTCTCCAAACCGACAGTTTTGCTTTGGTGATCTAAGATCAGATAACGGTTCATATAAAATTAGATCCACAATATGTCCGTTAGAAAACCTCAGAAGAGAAGTAGGACCATGGACAAACTGCATCTACTGTACTGCATCTACTGTACTGTAAGGTATCGCTAGGAGGAGCATGCACATATCTCCTCGGAGTAGACAGAGTTTATGGGTATGAGGGTAGAAATCTACTTCCTGGTCCTCTCTCAGAATGTCCAGTCTCTTATTAGCACTGCGACATCTCTGACTTTGGATCAAAGACAACTCAGTAGTATACGCAGACAAGCAAGTCCAGTGCTAACAGAGTATGGACATTCCGTCTGCAGTGAGCAGCTGGCCACTGGTGGGGTCGTAAGTGCCGGCCAGGTAGTACAGGTCATGATAGCTCCCATCAGACTTCCTGTTGCGGGTCAATCGCTCGTATTCCTCAAGTGTGACCACCTGACACGTATGAGAGATTGTCTGGACATCGTTTTCATCCTCATGGCATGACTGGTACAGAGCATGCTAAAAACAATGAAAAAAATATAATTTACATTTCCTCTCACTTACCTGCTAACATTTTCATAATATCAGCATTTCAGTACTGACTGTCAAAACTTGACATGAGAACAAACACTGAATAGCGCTCCTAACTCTAATTATTACCTGGGTGCAAATTTTATGATTTCTACAATGCTAATGAATGTTAATTAGGTTTCATGACTGAATTGAAGGTTATGAAACAGTGAAAGCATGACTTAATACAGATAAGCCAGCTTATTTTAACATAATTCAAATTAAATATTTGTAGTATAATCATCTAAATGTCCATTGTGACTGACAGTACGCCATATGTTTGGATACTTACTTTGCCATCACGATGTCTCTTGCTTAGCTTGGTCTCTTCAGGGTGGTAGAACCACTGGACCTTCACGACCATGCTGCTCTGCAATGACTCCCAGAAACTCTCAATGCGGCCGATTAAAGGCAGATGAGGCTGCCCAGTTGAAAGAAACACAGCACAGTCTCCCACCCGCACCATGTCCTTGCCACGCACTATAGCCTTGTAGAAAAGCTTCCGGGCCTTTCCCTTAAGTCCACGGCGCTAATGTGATAAAGAGAGCTTCAGGTTTTTTGCAGATGTTTGCATACAACAATTATTTAATTTGCTTAAATGTGAAATTTAGGTGAAAAGTTAGTAAAAAATAATGATTGTTTCCAATCAGCTATTGCAGGGGTCACCAAACTCGGTTCTGGAGGGCTGGAGTCCTGTAGAGTTTAGCTCCAACTTGCCTCAACACACCTGCTTGGAAGTTTCAAGTATACCTAGTAAGACCTTGACTAGCTGGTTCAGGTGTGTTTGATTAGGGTTGGAGCTAAACTCTGCAGGACACCATCCCTCCAGGACCGAGTTTGGTCACCCCTGAGCTATCATTTGCACTATAGTTAGCCACCCACTAAACAGCTTATTAAACATAGTCACGGGTAAGAAACTCACACCATTGGCTGGGCCTTGTTATGCACTATGTTGACATTGGTAACTATAAGGGTTAATACCAAACCACAAGCCTTTCTATTTGTACTCAGAATCTAAAAACAAATGGTATTACTGCATCCCTAGTTGAGCCGGAAATTGACCGCCCAGAGCAATGCTTTGGAAGCACCAAAGAGTTAAATTGTAATACACTTTAGGACAACTTGTCACTGATGCTGCACATTAAGCTGGGATCAATGAGATGACCAGTTACTAAATTAATGAGCAAAGCAGTGATCTTTTAAACACTGACTCACTTGTGTGGGGTTTCCAGACCACCTCCACTGCTGTCTAGATGGCAGGATGGGTGACACTCTGGGTTTGGACTGGTCTACTAGAAGCCGTTGCCTCTTAACCAGATCTTTAGAGGTTTTGGAGAGTGAACTGGGACACTCTTTCCTCTTCTGTGGCTTGCTGTTAGTACTGTGATTGCTATGCCCACCTTTGGCACTGGACACTGCCACAGCTTTGGCCACAAAGGAGTGCCGTGGGGGTCCCACAGGGGGTTCAGGGGTCTGGAGCAAAGAATGGTGGGGGGTCAAGCAGCTTTGGAGCAACAGCGTGGAGCTTTCCTCATCCTCCGAGCTGTAAGATGAGTCATTTTCAGAAGAGCATAGACTGGAACTGGAGAGAGAGCCTGAACTGGAAGAGCTGGAAGAACCTGAGGAAGACGAGGAGACTGAGATGCGTGAGAGAAAATGGCCAGCTGTTCTCAAACTTCCAGAGCCAGGAGCAAGTGCTGCATGGCCCGTCCTCCTTTCCACTTCCTCCTCTTCTTCATCCATGTCTGAGTAAGAGCTGTGGCAGTCCCTGTGGCAGCCAAGGTTCAAGTCTCCATACTCACTCATGCGCAATGATGGAGAAGGCTTCCTCTGGACTGCTGTCCCTTTTAGCATGAGCTCTGCTCGTGAGTCATCTCCTTTCCTGTTGTCCTTGACCAGCAGAACTGGGTGTGAATAAGCCTCTGCCCTGGGCAAACTACCCACCCCATTGGAGCCAAATCCCGAGGCTCCCAGCAACAGGAGAGCCTTACTGTTTTTAGTCTTTGGAGACGTTACTCCTTCATGGTCCAATTTGACTAGAAATTCGGCTTTCTTGCCCCGATGTGGTGCTGGCTCCTCAGTCCTCTTCTTTTGACCATAAGAAGTGTTCTTGCCCTCCAGTGAAATCCCAGATATCTGGCTGCCAAAGGATGAATAACCATTAGCTATGCTGCTAAAGGAGTCAACCTCAAAGGAGCTACTGCTAAAGAGGCCTTTGGTTGGTGTCGTCATGGAGACTGAAGGTCGAGAGGATGTTTCTGCCACCCTGCCTTTCAAGGCCCTCTTCGAGGCTGAGCCATTGAGCTGAAAAACGTTAACAGGCATTCTCTTCCTGGGTGCAGCCACTGATGGCCATGTCACAGCAGGTGCTGAGCTCTTGGCTACACTGTCTGAGAGAGACTTTTTTATCCTTGAAACTTTAGGCCTCCCTGTAAAGAAATGTTAAACATTTATAACAAACTTGATGATGATCAACATTCACAGAGTCTTGGACAGCATTTTTGGACATTTTTCAGATCATAGGCACATTTGTAAAGCTGTCTAGATAGGCAGTCTACTAGGTTTTGAGTGGTTTATTGTAGAAAGTCATACCTGGTCCTCTGACGGGCTTCTCCTGAGCTTTGAATCTGTCTGTATTTGCCGTTCTTTCTCTCAGAGTCTTGTTTTCTTGCATGGAGCTATTTTTGTGAAGCTGCCCCTCAGAGACGAGTGCAGGACTCACATCAGCACCTGAAAGGGCAGAGGAGGTGTAATTTTATTTTTTTATTGACCTTTACAATGCATGTCAAATACATGTGAAGTCTAAGAATCAATGATAGAAGCTCAGTTCCAAATCCTAGTGAGCTACCAACCTAGGCAGTGTTTTAAGGCACCATATGTGACAATAGGCATCTTCTAAGATACCTAGTTATGGCTGAAGTCTAAGGCAACATGTATTTATCCATTTCAGATAAGGCAATCCCATTGAAAACAAGCAAACATTCGCCAAGACTGGATTGACTCTAAATAAATATCAGTATAGACTTCAACCCACTATTTCTGTGTACTTTGTATTTTTGTGTTTAGTAAAAATAGCTTTGTTAGCTAAGCATGTACTAATGCAAAACTCTTCAGAAATCAAATGCGAATGTTAGTCAAATCTCAAATTATATGAGGAGTTCTATTTAATTTTTTTGACTGGCTGTTAAATAGGTTGCTGCCTATGTGAAGTATTTTAAATAATTTTTGTTACCCTGATGAAAAGACCAGCTTAGATCAGTATAATTTTCAATTTCCATGCTAGTCCAGCCTGTTTTTTGCTACTTGGAGGTGGTTTGGTGCTGTTCTAGCTGGTGGCCCAACACAGTAAAATTATTTACAAAAGCACAGCATGGTTTTTCTGATGAAACTGGTTGACTCTGCTGATGAATCTATTCAAGATGCCTTTTGGGGACCATCACCAAAGTCAACATATGCTATGTTTGTCTTCGCTGCAGGGTAGGATGCTGCCTGTTTAGACAGTAGACAGAGGTAGCTGACTAGGTTTTAGAACAGAGTTAATGACAGATTCTAATCAGAATGTCAAGTGAGGTAGAACTATAAAAAAACAAAGTGGGACCTACATTGGATTTGGTAATCGGGAGGGAGAAAGCGAATATTGGAGAGAGAGATCCACCCTCTATCTCCATCATCAAACTCCACCATAACCCCACCAGGTTTACCTTCATCACCATCTAGAAGACCACCAGAACTAGTTAATTTAATTGAAACAATTTACAGTAGTTCTTTAATCCTTGAATTGTTATGTGCTATTTAGGAAAGAGAAAACTATGTCTATGCCTCACCCCTTTGCACAAATCCCGGGTAAAGACATCGTGAGCGCTCACTCCAGTAAGCACACACTCTAGTCCCTTCTTTTAGCACAGCCTCAGTGTCAGGGCGTATATCCAGTACCTAACACACACACACACACAGGAACAAACTTCTGTCAGGCAATGCCAGTGAAAGTGGTTTTGGACTCCCAAGATGATAAATGACACACACAGAAGTCAATCAGTGAGGCTCTTATGAAAGCAGCACTTATCTCATGCCAGCATGTTAGGGCTGAAAGCCACGGAAGCGGTGTGGTAAACACTAACTTGCTGAGTAATAATGAGGAGTGTGTGAATGGAGCGACTGTGATTGCAGGTTTGCAGCATTTCTCTGTCTAACAGAGCAACCAGATCCCCCCATTCAGCTCAAACCCCTTTCAGGTTTCTTTAATTTACTGTTGCTATGGTAACATGTGCTCTCTGACTGAGGGGATGTGAAGCTGGAAGGTTGTGCGTGTAGATTGGTGTCAAAGGTACATGGAGGAGTGGAACACTCTGGAAAGTGGAAGTTCAGTGTAATTAGAGACAGCTGCTGCAGAGCGTTAACACACAGCTGAATAACAAGTGTGTGTATATGTGTGTGTGTGTGTGAGAGAGAGAGAGAGACAGAAACCAAAAAAATATTTTATATAAAAAATAATTCTGACATGTTGGTGTCTCTTTCACTTGGATGTTATAAGTTGCACTGAGTAAATACATAAAAACAACCTGCTCAAAAACTTCCCCCATGGGGCAACTTTTTTTGAGCAATGTTGCTTGGGCACTTTCACATTGAGAATGGATAACAAGTGTCTATTTGGATACTTTAGATTGGTGGTGGGCCCTGTGTCTCATCTGGTTGCCCGTTGGCGGCAACAGTGTCTAAAGATGCTTACATTTCTGAAAACATTGTTCTCACTCTCTCAAATTTATTTTCTGTTAATATTATATGAATGTTACATAATATTTAATCCCTTTGATTTGTGTGACTTTCTAGAAATAAACATTAAATAAACATTCAAATAAACAGATAATAATGAAAAACTCTACATATTTAACCCTTTAGGCGCCAGGGATTTTTGGGGAAAATGCTGGAATTTGACATCAAGATTTCAAAAGCTTGTGGCTTGAAAGGGCTTAAAGATAGAGATCTACTGTAAATTAGAAAAATGTTGGGCATGACCGAAAGTTTATGTGGGGTGTAAATATACTCGTCTACTTGGCATATTATGACGTCATCAGAGGCGGCCATCTTGAATTTCATAATATTCAGGAAATAGTAGATATTGAATTGACGTTTGAACTTATTTGCATGTTTTTTTTTAAATCTTTTTATTCTCATTCCAAATGATCAGAAAAGAGGAAACCAACAATAAAACAGGATAAAGTACTAAATTACCAAGAGGCTTATCAAAGCGTTTGATCCAGTCCTGATACACTTCTTAATTTCTCAAATAATCCCAGCCACCATTGTCATTGCTATTTCCAGCCCTATTTAGATCCAGATCACCCCTGCTGCCTCTACCAAGTCTCCCGGCTCTCCCACGCACAGCACGGCCATGTGTACTGCGGCCAATCCCACCTCTTTGGGGCAGCTAGTGCTACTTCCAGCCCTATTTCTCCTACCCCTGCTGCCTCTACCTCTAGCAACAGCTCTCCTATGGACACTACAACCACGTTCTCCCCTGCCACCTCCATCCCCGTTGGGCAAAGGGTCGAAATGATCACTTGTTTGTGTTTCGTGAACACTCTCGCCTTGCACGGCGGCACCATTGTGCTGCAAAGATGTACCGGGAGAAGCACGATTATTAGACGACCGATCGTCATTTCCAAAAGGCAAATATTCCCCGTCAGAGTCAGAATCGGCAAATAACATTTGCAACACATCTTCACGGTACAACTTTTTATTAGCCATTTGGCGATTTTCTCTCATAAATCTCACAATTTACTCGCACGCTATGAACTGAACTGCTGATTTTATTAAGTATGACGTCTTGTCACAATTTTGCAACTTTGGCGTGTAGACGGTTAACTCAGCAAGAGCTAGCTAAACCAATGTTGGTCTGTAATAAAAATATATTTCCCAATGTAAAAAATATTTGTTTGCTAATTTTTTTCTTACAATTAATGAGCAGCAGGATTTATTTGACATTATACATTATTTGGGGCATTATTTAATTTCATGTTATACAAAATCTAATCCTTCATACAACAACAAAAAACATGGCATTTCTTCCATATAAAGCATTAAAGGTACTGGGACACCATAGTGTACCGTCTTCATGGAAAGTGTCAAGAAGAGCATGTAATGTTTGCAGATGTATGTGCAGTCTTGTACGTGAGAAGGTGTGAAAAGGGGTAGAGCCTGAAGTGGTGTGAAGAAAAGTGAGGCAAAAGGTGTGCTGGAAACAGGACTTTAGGAAATGGCATTGTGTATAGGGATCTCAGGAAAGAGGACATTGTTTTGTGCTGCTGTGTAATGGAAGAGGGGATTTTGGAGGATGTGGTGATGTGTGTGCGTCCTGAGAGGCCAAAGGTCAGAGGGTAGGAAGGTTTGTTTGCTGTAAATGGGAAACTCACAGCTTCCTGCAAGAGTTGCTCCAGGGAGTAGATTCTGGGTCGGTTTCCTCTCTCCCCGTCGATAACAATACTATAGCTGGAGAGAGAGCAGAAAGTACAAAGGAGTTATTTTCAGTGGTGTGTGCAATGCTTGGCCATCCGTGTCAAACTCCTACGGAGGGCTCACTTTCATTGGCTGTGACTGATTCTCTTCAGCGACACTTTTACTGTTGAACAGAGGGCTTAGAGGAAGTGATGCAGAATGACTTTTGCAACCAACTAAGGACTGTGGGAAACTAGTGGGTGATAATCACTGCTCATTTAACTGTGGTAGTGAGTATAATCCTATTGGGGTAACGTCAATCAACATGTCTTGGTGCAAAACGCAGCAACAGGAGTTTATGATAGGTGCAATGCCTCCCAAAAGCAAGACTAATGTCCAGTGTGGAGGACTCCCTGCTGATGTTAGTGCAAGCGATAGGCGTCCCGGTGGTCTCAGCGCTCTAAAGCCCGGTGATCTTAGAGGTTCTACCACCTTCCGCTGCCCTTCCAGTAAGGGCGGATGCTATTTTGTGTGTCTGGGCTATACACACTTCTGAGGTGGTGGCGTTCTCTCCAGTCCATGAGTCCGCTCTAGAGCTTACTCAAGTCTTAGAGCTCAGTCCTGCATTGGTACCAGCCTGTGAGTTCCCTGCCTGTCCTGTCTCAACCATAAAGGTCGACTTTGAGCTCTCAGCCTGTCCTGTTACGGCAATGGAGGCCATCTCTGAACTCTTAGCCTGTCCTGACACGACCATGAAAGTTGTTCCTGAACTCTCTGAATGTCCTGTTACGTCCACAGGGGCCGTTTTGAACCGCTCTGTGTTCTTAATTGCAGTTCCGTCTGCTCCGCCTTGGTGGCATTCAGATCCACCATGTTGGGTTCCAGTTCAGCCTGAGCCATTTTGGTGGTCCCCTGCACCATCAGCTCCGCTGAAGTGCTCCTCAGCTCCATTAGCTCCGCCCTGGTGGCCCTCAGCTCCGCCTGTTCCGCCCTGGTGGTCTTCGGCTCTGCCCTGGCTTCCTGCTCTGCTGGCCCTGCCCTGGTCACCAGCTCCTCCAGCTTCACCCTGGCTCCCCGATCTGCCGCAATCTTCAGTCCTACTTCCTGTCTATGGGCCTGGCCCTCCATCCCTCACCCTGTTCCGTCTCTGTTCCAAATTTTGACTTCAGTCTATTCTCGTTTAGGAGCATCTGGAAGCCACTCCTTAAGGGGGGGGGCTATGTCACGATCACCAGCTGGAGTGCTCTTGATAGCCACCAGAGGGCACTCCATCCCATACCTTTGCCACTCTATCCTGGACTGCCTTCCCCATTATCCTTTGCACACACTCATCAGCACACATTGTTTGCACCTGTGTCTTGTTAGCCTTGTTAACTCACCTTATAAAAGCCCAGTTCTTTGCCATTCATTGCTACGTCTTGTATGTGTCTGTAATTCTAAGCCTTGTTCCCTGTGTCTCCTGTGTCTTGGTTCCTGGTTTTGTTTCCCTGTCTGTCTTTTGGATTACCCTTTGCTTTTGTTTTGCCCTCTTATTGTTTGGACTCATTGCCTGTGTATGTGACCTTCTGCCTGTTTCTGGATTATGCCTTTGGATTACCCATCAATAAACACTGCACTTGGATCCTCAACCTTCATGTCCCTGTGCAGTTTCATGACACCTTGCTTGTTTCTTGGTAAAAATATTTGATCTTTTTGGTCATTATTGACTGGGGCTTGTTATTTTTTATGAATTTTACTGTACCATGTTTAAAATTATTCTGCAGAATTCCAGATATTTTTTTTCCCCCAAAATGAAAAATGTGTGTAAAAAAGTAAATATCTGGAAAGGGAGTTTGTGTGTATTATACAGTACACATACACATCAGGCGACTCCAGGGGTTGCAGATGAGCAGCATATAGTAGTTCATCATCTTTGGAGATCAGAATCTTCAGTCCATCGGTCAGGAGCTCTTTGGTCAGAATACAGTTAGGAGGAACTGCAAGATGAAAAGTAACAACTCAAAATACAATTTTACATAACCAAAGACTTCACATCATGCCTGACATCCCCTGTCAGTTGTGGTAAAATCACTACTGTAGTGTAGACCATAAGTATCCATGTACCTGGAGCAGTTTTGCTATTCGATGACACCTTCCTCTCATCCTCCTCTGAGAAGCTACTGTCCTCACCCAAGTGGAAGCCCTCATCTGCTGCAAAACTCTCCATTAGACGGCTAACTGCTCGACCTTTAGACTGAACCACAGAAACAGCACAGGCACTGAATTGCCTGAACGAAATGGAGGAAAACTCTTTTCTACATTCTCCATGTTCAGCAAAAAATGTCCTCACTTTTTCAGACTAAACGACAGAGCGTGTGAACATCACCTTACATGAAGTCGCTTCTTACTCAGCAAGAGAAGACAAGCGTTAAATGTACCAAAAGTTGTGAATGCTTGAGTTTGTGTGTGTACCTCTCGAAGTCTGGTTCTCCGAGTGCTGCCGTTATCATCACTGTCTTGGGACTGGGCTTCGGTCGACCAGTAAGTTCTCCTCTAAAGTAAGGTAAAAGAAAAACCTTTAAAGATAAGTTGCGGACAGTCATAGGCATCTGAGTTAAATGTATGCAACCAATCCACAATTTGGAGACACCTACTAAATCGTAATTACTCTTTTTCACTTTTTGAAACAATAGTAAATTATTTAAAACTACGAAATAACACAAACAGAACTATAAGAATACTAGTAAACAAGACTTTACAACTAGGGTTGTCCCAATTAAGTTTTTTGTCCCCCATACAATCATTTAATTTAGCTTATCTGCCAATACCGAGTCCTCATCCAATAATTGTGTTTACCTAGTGCTAGGTGCACACTATAAGTACCTTCAAGTTATTCAAATCAATCCAATGTGCGTGCTTGACAACTGAATAGCTCTGCAATGCTTTAAGGAATAAAATGCCTAAATCTAATCTAAGCTCTTATATTTATTACAATATAACTGTTTTCATTTTAGTGTCTTAGACTGTGTATTTATTTGATGTCTGTGCGCTGGCGTGGAAGCATCAGCAGAAGTGTCCAGCCCTCGTGTTCAGCCTCCTCGTGTGAAGACCAATGAGAGTTAAGACCTGCGACTTTACCTGCGTGACTTCACCGAGCAATAAATCCAGCAACGCACTTAAGTATTATTTTTATCTTCCCTTAACACACTCTCCTTTTCTGTCCTCTCTTTTCCACCTCTATCATGTGTTTCCAAAACATTCCGGTTGTCTCTTGAGAATGCTCTAACGCCACACGCAGACGGCAACGCAATCTTGCTAATCTGCATCCTATCTCTTCATCCTCTATTGCACCTCTTTCTTTCTCTGTGGGTCTCTGGAATTGTCAGTCAGCTGTCAACAAAGCAGACTTCATTTCTGCTTTTTCTTTACAATCCACACTCAGCATCTTGGGCTTGATTGAGACCTGGATTCGTCCACAAGACTCAGCAACCCCAGCTGATCTAGCTAACAATTTCTCTTTCTCTCACACCCCGTCAGGTTGGCCGGGGTGGGGGCACTGGTCTGCTCATTTCTAACAATTGGAAATACTCAACCCACTCTCCCCTATGCAATTATAACTCATTTGAAACTCATGCGCTTACTGTAACAGCTCCTATAAAACTCCAGGTGGTGGTAATTTACCGCCCTCCTAGGAAAATTCTAGCCACCTTCCTAGAGGAGCTGGATGGGCTGCTGTACTCATTCCCGGAGGATGGCAGTCCACTTTTAGTCTTTGGCGACTTCAAAATTTATCTGGACAAGCCTTATGCTACAGACTTCCATTCACTCCTTGCTTCATTTGATCTCAAACGACTTACCACTACAAGCACACACAAATCAGGCAACCAACTTGACTTAATTTACACACGCAATTGTATTGCAGACAACAGTTTGGTAGAACCCATACATATATCTGATCATTTCTTCATTACATTTACACTACATTTTGCTACCTGTGTGCCACCAACCCCTATACCATTTACTTTTAGACAAAACCTACACTCCCTTTCCCCCTCCCATCTTTCCTCCGTAGTATCCTCCTCTCTTCCCTCACCTACCCATTTGTCATCTGTGGATGTGAATGCAGCAACTGACACTTTATGCTCTACTTTAACCTCTTGTCTACATATTTGTCCTCTCTCCTCCAGACCAGCACGGGCTGCCCCTTCTAACCCCTGGTTAGCCGATGTTCTTCATGAGCATCCGACCAAACTCAGGGCAGCAGAGAGAAAATGGTGCAAATCAAAAGATCTGTCAGACCTGAGTATGTATCAGTCTTTGCTTTCATCTTTCTCTGCTGAAGTCCATACTGCCAAATCTTCATACTTCCACAACAAGATCAACAGTGCTCCAGACACAGGTAATCACTTCAAAACATTCAATTCTCTCCTCTGTCCCCCTCCACCACTTCTATAACAGCTGATGATTTCACCACATCCTTCACAGACACAACTAGAACAATCAGTAGTCAATTCTCAGCCCCACACACACAGGACTTCAAACCAACCACACCCACTGCTAAAACTCCCATCTTCTCCTTCTGTTCCCTCACTGAGGCAGAAGTATCAAGAACTTTTCCTCTCCAGCCATCCTACAACATGCCCTATATACCCGATCCCCTCACACCTTCTCCAAGGAATCTCTCCTACACTCTTACCAGCTCTCACACATCATCAACACATCTCTCCTCACAGGCACCTTCCCCACTGCATTCAAGCAGGCTCGGGTAACCCCACTGCTCAAAAAACTTACATTAAACACTTCTCTTATAGACAGCTACAGACCTGTCTCTCTCCTTCCATTCATAGCGAAAACCCTTGAACGAGTTGTTTTCAACCAGGTATCATTGTTTCTTTCACAGAACAATAAACTGGATGCCAACCAGTCTGGTTTCAGGAGTGGCCATTCAACTGAGACTGCACTACTGTTAGTCACGGAAGCATTGCGGATTGCAAAAGCTGATTCCAAATCACCAGTTCTTATTCTGCTGGATCTATCTGCTGCTTTTGACACTGTCAATCATCAGATCCTCCTGTCTGCCCTCTCATCACTGGGCATCACAGGGATTCCACTTCGCTGGTTTGAATCCTATCTCACTGGTAGGTCTTTCAGGGTGGCCTGGGGAGGGGAGGTATCCAAAGCACATCAACTGGTCACTGGGGTTCCTCAGGGTTAGTGAGGTTCCATCAGTTCTTGGACCCCTCCTCTTCTCCATATACACTACATCACTGGGTCCCATCATACAGGCACATGGCTTCTCCTACCATTGCTATGCTAATGACACACAGCTCTATCTCTCATTTCAACTACATGATCCAATGGTAGCTGCACAGATCTCAGGCTCCCTGGCGGACATCTCGTCATGGATGAAAGAACATCACCTACAGTTCAACCTGGCAAAGACTGAGCTTCTTGTCTTCCCTGCCACTCCAACTCTACAGCATGATTTTTCCATCCAGCTAGGTTCTTCTACAATTACCCCATCAACTTCGGTCAGAAATCTTGGTGTAATCTTTGATGACCAGCTGACCTTCAAAGACCACATTGCAAAGACTGCTCGATCTTGTAGGTTTGCATTGC
>NW_015506439.1:223812-231713 GCF_001515645.1 Sinocyclocheilus grahami | reverse complement strand
AATCATCAGATCCTCCTGTCCACCCTCTCATCACTGGGCATCACAGGGATTCCACTTCGCTGGTTTGAATCCTATCTCACTGGTAGGTCTTTCAGGGTGGCCTGGGGAGGGGAGGTATCCAAAGCACATCAACTGGTCACTGGGGTTCCTCAGGGTTAGTGAGGTTCCATCAGTTCTTGGACCCCTCCTCTTCTCCATATACACTACATCACTGGGTCCCATCATACAGGCACATGGCTTCTCCTACCATTGCTATGCTAATGACACACAGCTCTATCTCTCATTTCAACTACATGATCCAATGGTAGCTGCACAGATCTCAGGCTCCCTGGCGGACATCTCGTCATGGATGAAAGAACATCACCTACAGTTCAACCTGGCAAAGACTGAGCTTCTTGTCTTCCCTGCCACTCCAACTCTACAGCATGATTTCACCATCCAGCTAGGTTCTTCTACAATTACCCCATCAACTTCGTGAAATCTTGGTGTAATCTTTGATGACCACCTGACCTACAAAGACCACATTGCAAAGACTGCTCAATCTTGAATGTTTGCGTTGCACAACAGAAAGATCAGGCCCTTTTTAACAGAGCATTCTGCACAACTTCTTGTCATTTCTAGGCTGGACTACTGCAATGCTCTTCTGGCTGGACTTCCATCAAGCACAATCAAACCTCTACAAATGATTCAGAATGCAGCGGCACAATGCCCATGTTACACTTCTCTTTATCTCCTTGCACTGGTTACCGGTTATGGCTCGCATCAAGTTCAAGACATTGATGCTTGCATATAGAACAGCCACAGTCTCAGCACCCGCCTACTTCCACTCACTACTACGAATCTACCTCCCCTCCAGAAGTCTGAGATCCATTAGTGAGCGACGCCTTGTGATACCATCACAGAGAGGCTCAAATTCACTTTCCAGAACATTCTTGTTCACCATTTGTGGCTGGTGGAATGATCTTCCCACCCCTATCCGGAATGCTGAATCCCTGACAATTTTCAAGCGACAGCTGAAAACTTATCTCTTTCAACGCTACTTGCCTTCATCCTATACTAAAATTTAAAAAAAACTTTGTCTTTCTCTTTATTTATTCCTTCCCTTCCTAGCTTGTACTTATTTAAAAAATGCCTAACACTTGGTATTACGAGCACTTTCTGTGTGTGTTTGCCTCTTTAAGAAGAATCACTTTATGTATTCCCTAATTGTAAGTCGATTTAGATAAAAACCTCTGCAAAATGACTAAATGTAAATGTAAATAACTAGGTAAACATAACTACATATATTTTCTATGGTTCCTATCAATTAAAAGCCATGGCGCTTATCTTTATTTGATACAAACTAAAAGATGTCTTTAGAAATTCTTAACAATTCCACTTGTAGTATTGTAGTAGTAAAACTAGAACACTCAAAATGAGTAATATAATCACAATCCCACTTTAAAGTGGTGTTATAGCTAAACTTTAAAATTCACAGCATTCACTGCAAATAAAAATCACAATTCTGCTTAGTGCAAAAATTATAGCCTAGAAGTTTCTAAGATTTATTTCCCATCTTTGAATTTTGTTGTAATTCAAACCACTAATTATTAAGTTATTGAGGTTATTAAATGCATATCTCTGTATACAAATATACAACTCTATTACATATTTGTCTGTAGATTTTTTAAAAATGAATGAGAAAGACATTATGCATGTTTGAATGAGATGCATAAGCACTCAAACTTCCTAAACTATGAAAAATATTGTGTCTCTGTAAAGAACCGTACAATGCTCTGTTCATATTGCTTACCGTGGCTCTCAGCATGGAGCTCTTCCGAGTGGCTCTCTTCAGCCTGTCGCTGCTGCTGCTTCTGGGAAATGAGAGATGGCTGCTACTCTTTCTGTAATGACCCGGCCTGCCTGTGATCCCAGGCCAGCGTTTGTCCTGCAGTCTGGGCCTGCCTGGTGGCCTTCTGACACCTGAAGATTTGGAGACAGTGATGGGGACGGATCTACAGGGGGACCGTCGCTTCACCTTCACATCTCCTTCTGTTACAGCCCGAAACTGAGATCCTGAATGGGTTTCACAAAAAGAAAAATAGTTAGAATAAAAAACGCAGGTGAGGTGCGCCAATCACTGGGCTTTTTGATGGCCTTTACCATAAAGTTCTTGCCGTTCCCGCTTAATCTTTGCCTTCTGATTGGCTTCCAGTTTCACAACAGAGAAAGTGGAGGGGCCTGTAATGGCCGGAATGAATGGTAGATCCCTGAACGTCGGTGCTTTGATGTCTTGGCCTTCCTCACTGCCATAACTGCCTTCGTCTTCATCTTCCTCTGTATTATGAAAATGGTATTTCAGTATGGCTTTTCACATCTGACTATAATATAAATATCCATATATAATATGTTGGAATCACCATAAAGAAATACTTCTTTACAACTACATCTTGATCTAATTTGGTAATGTTTTACAGTGCAAACAGTTGTATGCCTTATGAAACAATGAGTTATAGTGTTGTTTTCAGGAGGTTTCTGAAGTAACAAGTAAACTAGACAGCCATGGAAACAACTTCATATTATGTTTTGTTTTCCAGCAGTGAAGTAATTGATATTTAAAACTTTTGGACTGACACAAAATCTTATCACAAATACTGCACACATTTTCTTGCATTTACCTCAAACTTTCTGCTAATCTAAATTTCCATATTTTTTTCCATGCCAGTCTATTACTGTGGTATGTTTTTTTTTCAGATAAACCCACCCCTAAATGACATGTAAAAACAAATTTTGCAAAAGCAGATTTATTTGGTTGCATTACATGTTGGTCAGATAATCTCTTTCTGTCTAAGTGAACCAAATAAAGTAGACCTGACCAAAAGTCTGGTTACACTAGACTACAGAGCCGTTCACACAGAACAAGTTTTTTTTCTTGTGTCTTTTGCAGCGTCTCGCTCATGAGTGGTAAATTTTTAAGACACAGTTAAAAGAATTTCAACTTTTACACAGAGCGCAGCTCATCAGTGTCTGGTCCAATCAGAAGACCTCGGAGGTGGGGCAAGTGTTGTAAGCATTTGTTTACAGTAGCAAGTTGTCATGGCAACGGTTTTATTTGGTGGCAATACGGCAAAGGAGTCAATTCTGCGCTGTCAATTTTTAAAAATAATTCCTGAGCTCTTGATCTTGAGTTTTTAGATGTAACACACATAAATGTTTTTCCATTACACGCACACTGCTCTCTCGCTTACTAACAACTTTTCTCAGTGCCGTTACGGGCACAAGCATTCATTTAAGAAATATTTAAGAGATCAACTGCATTTGTGTCAAAGAGAAGAGGCACAGAGACCAAGACAGGTGGCGACACACAGACTCAGAGTATCGAATAATTGTGACACATTTGAAAGATTCATTAGCTTTTCTTACTTTCCCCAGATGACACAAACTGGCTGACTCTCACCTTGCTCAGAGGACTCGCTCTCAGGGGGGGACGTCTCCCCGTCCTCATCCACTTCCTGTCCCCTGCCCTGCGGGATCCTGTCTCCTGGCTCCTGCAAACAAGCTGCTGATCCAGGACTTTTCTTCCTTTCCTTTTTAACTGCCACTGGCTTGTGCCTCTTCCAGCACTCCTGTGTCCCGCTATCCCCACTCGTGGCTGGAAATAATTCCATGCATACACAAGTACATCAGAGAAAACTGCCATTGATTGCATCGCAAGGACATGATAAAATTAGTGAAAGTTAGGCTCCATCATTTAGTCAGAAAGTTAGCATAAGGAGCAATTTCTTCCTGATTTTACCAACAAAAATAGTTTTGTTTGTAAAGATTAATGTATTTAAGTTGACTACTAGGTTATCTTGTTGTTCTGGGTAAGTCATATTTTGTTCTTGGTCTGTTAAAGCCACATGACAGATGATATGACACAATCCCATTATAGAAGATAGAAGAAGTTTACCTGTATCGCTAAGGCTCTCAGACTCATTGGCTGTGCTGAGCTGTGTGGAATCTCTTTTGGAGTTACTGTGGCCAGAGTACAGGCTCTTAGATGCTGAGGAAAACTCTGGGTCTCTTAACGCAGCTCTTTAAGAGATCAACTGCATTTGTGTCAAAGAGAAGAGGCACAGAGACCAAGACAGGTGGCGACACACAGACTCAGAGTATCGAATAATTGTGACACATTTGAAAGATTCATTAGCTTTTCTTACTTTCCCCAGATGACACAAACTGGCTGACTCTCACCTTGCTCAGAGGACTCGCTCTCAGGGGGGGACGTCTCCCCGTCCTCATCCACTTCCTGTCCCCTGCCCTGCGGGATCCTGTCTCCTGGCTCCTGCAAACAAGCTGCTGATCCAGGACTTTTCTTCCTTTCCTTTTTAACTGCCACTGGCTTGTGCCTCTTCCAGCACTCCTGTGTCCCGCTATCCCCACTCGTGGCTGGAAATAATTCCATGCATACACAAGTACATCAGAGAAAACTGCCATTGATTGCATCGCAAGGACATGATAAAATTAGTGAAAGTTAGGCTCCATCATTTAGTCAGAAAGTTAGCATAAGGAGCAATTTCTTCCTGATTTTACCTACAAAAATAGTTTTGTTTGTAAAGATTAATGTATTTAAGTTGACTACTAGGTTATCTTGTTGTTCTGGGTAAGTCATATTTTATTCTTGGTCTGTTAAAGCCACATGACAGATGATATGACACAATCCCATTATAGAAGATAGAAGAAGTTTACCTGTATCGCTAAGGCTCTCAGACTCATTGGCTGTGCTGAGCTGTGTGGAATCTCTTTTGGAGTTACTGTGGCCAGAGTACAGGCTCTTAGATGCTGAGGAAAACTCTGGGTCTCTTAACGCAGCTCCAGATGTATGTCTTCCACCTGGGACCTTCTGCTTGAGCGGAGTTATTTGTTGATCAAGGGAGCTTTTTTTCCGATAACACTGTGACTTCATCTAAGAAAGAACAATAGGAATAGATGTACTGAGGGCATTTGACCAACATTAAGACTTATTCTGGGCTATCCTTCGCTATACCCCCAAAATCTAGCTAGTTTGCATCTCCAAATCAATCCTGTAAGAGCAATAGTAACCAATGGCGGTGAAGCTTAGCAAAGGGTTAATAAAAAAGCATGAGCTGATTAATAAATAAAGAATTGATGATTGGCTGATGGGAGCAAGTGGCAAAAGGATTCAATTGTGGATACTGACCTGTGTAGAGCTGAGACGGCTAAATCCTCGATTGGACAATTTTGTCTTCTTCTTCTGCGATTCTCCACCTCCCCGTTGCTCCTCTGCTAGTGGACTTAGCCCCGCCCCAACCAATCTGTCAATCAAAAATCAACAGTGGCTGTTACAGTCAGTGCAGCTCAGTGCAAGTGGTGGATATTTTGATTCATCCCAGAATCTGTTCATTCAGATTCTTTACATCATCATCGCTGTTTGTCTTTTTGTGTTTTGTGAGTCATTAAATCATTCACTCAACAGATTTGTTCAAAAGTCGTTTGCAACAAAATCAATTCTTACTGTCTTTTAGTAAAATTTAGTAAAAAGAAATTATAACACAACTTGCAATAAATTTATCACAAAAATGTCCTAATTTGTTCAGCACTGCTCCATCATTCAGATTTAAAACGCTGTCTCATTTAGTGATGATTGTTAAGTCAAGTCACCTTTATTTATATAGTGCTTTATACAATACAGATTGTGTCAAAGCAGATTTAAAATGTTAAACAGGAAAACCGTATGCTGATAATGCAAGAGGACAATAGAAAACAGTTTATCAGTTAAATTCGGTTCATTGTTGATTCAGTGATTTCATCGTCCAGCTCTGTTCAGTTCTCTTCTAATAGTGTCTGTGCAGTCAAGTCAACAATGTTGCCAGAAATGAAGTTTCCCCAACTAAGCAAGCCAAAGGCGACAGTGGCAAGGAACCAAAACTCCATCGGTGACAGAAATGAAGAAAAAATCCTTATGAGAAACCAGGCTCAGTCAGGGGGCCAGTTCTCTTCAGGCCAGACACAACCAGCATCGTGTGGTTTAACTGCAACCCACATTAGATTGAGCAGAGGACTCGTCTAGTTGTCGTGGTCTTGTGCTAATGGCCGATGAAGTCTTCACAAGGGATCTGTCTCTACGGTTTGTCTAGTTGACATGGTCTCCGCTGACATTCAGGGCTTTAGACGTCGTCTCTAGGTGCTGATCCACCATCTGGACTGGATACGGACTGGATCTGGGTGGGGAAATCTTCCTTCAAAAACTGCACTATAATGCTTTTAGCATGTGCAATTATCAGTCTTGAAATCAGGTGCTTCAAAGGAGAGACTTCAGTGAACAAAAAAACTAGAACAGAAGTGAACGGGAACGATTTGTTCACTTAAAATACTTGAGTTCAAAATCAGTAAGTCATTCGTGATCGAAACACAGCTCAGGCAGTGTCGGTATGAAAAGGGGAACCAAAAAAGACAGATCAGAGAATGAATGAGGCTGAACTGCCTCAGTGGGCTCAAATCACCACATGCTCTTCCTCTGATGAGTATAGAAAGAGTGAACTAAAAAGCATGGTCTCCACACCTCACGCTTGAGGAACTGTGATCAGATGGCCATCCCACCACTGTTCGAGGGCAGTTGCCAAATAAAAAGCCCTGCGTGAATTATCAGGGGAGATTCCTGCTGCAAAAAAACGGGTCAGTCGCTTTGAAAAGACAGAGCGAGACGTTTGAGGGCACTGCATGTTTGACGCTATTGTTCTTGGTGAATATCAAGAGCCCTCGCAGTTGTATTTCCATATCAGTGAGGCAGCGTGTCCCCCTCGGCTCTGAATGCAGGCTGGGAGAGAATGCCCTTGAATTTCCCTGGAAACCTGCCCGACAGACCAAATGAACGCTAGACCAACAGCACACAGACAAAAGATTACCTTCCATCCTCCAGCAAAGAGCTAAGCACTAGTGTGCCATCAATCACGTGAGCTGTTTAATCGCTGTTAGACATCTCTAGAGAGGCTGTCTTTGTGGAAACCTAATTGAGATTGTGTTTGCTGTAATGTGCTTCTGCTTACGTACTCCCAGGGGAACATGCTGTTTTGCTCTGAGATTGCCCTTTCAAAGCTCAGGAGACACAAAAGAGATCTTGGTTGTGTTTCATTTAAGTATCAACTTTGTCTTACACCAAGAACGATAACAGTAAAGATAACAATAACGATAACTATATTAGCATCCACAGCAATAAACAATAATGTTCTGGGGTGCGTTTCACAAAAGCATCGTTAGCTAACTATGGTCGTAAGTTCCATTGAACTCTATTGGTAACAACGGAACTTGCAACCATAGTTGCTTTTGGGAAACGCACCCCTGTTTGTTATAAGTGCCTGCTGCTGTTATGACGTCAGCGACTTTAAATGTTCGAGCTCTTTAAATTCTGATTAGCTGTCAATGTTTTTATCATTTAGTAGCTGGAAAAAATAGTCCTGAATGTGTTTCCAAAACATTCTGATAATGTTCCTCCATGCCACTATTGTTATACAGTTGGGGTGTGGACTTGCCTATTCTCATAGAATTAGATTGAATATTAAAGTAATCATTATAGTTGTTGTCCTCGGTGTGAACAGGCTTTAAATCCGCGTCAAGTCATGTCATAGTCAAATTTAGATAAATTTCAGCTGATCTAATCAGCCACAACAGGATGTTGTGCTGATTGCTTGGTTTTTATTTCTGCAGCATGTCGCTGGGCAACGTTGCTCATTGGTGCAAAATCTTGCATGTATGGACAAAAAAATTGCTTGTCAACCCTGTTGAAAAAACCAGCATATGCTGGTTAGGTATGTTTTGATGCTGGGATGCTGGTTTAATCTGGCCCTTTGCTGGTTTATGCTGGTCCTTTGCTGGTTTAAACTGGTCCTTTGCTGGTTTAAGCTGGTCCTTTGCTGGTTTAT
>NW_015506439.1:223291-223755 GCF_001515645.1 Sinocyclocheilus grahami | reverse complement strand
TTTGACAGTGAGTGACTGGCCTTCTCTTACTCTCGTGACTGTCGTGAGGATTGACTCGATTCGAGCAGGAGACAGATGTGCCTGCATCGAGGTTGAGTCCCACACCACGCCTAAATAAGTGGTTCTCTGTAGTGGAGAAAGAACACTCTTCTTGGCATTTTAGTCTTAACCCCAGCTCTCACATATGGGCGAGGACGACATCTCGATGCCGAGCCGCCATCTGCTTCGATTGAGCTAGTATTAACCAATTGTCGATATAATTGAGTATGCGGATGCCCTGGAGTCGCAGTGGAGCCAGAGCAGCATCAACACACTTCGTGAAAGTGCGGGGTGAGAGTGACAGGCCGAAGGGAAGAACTCTATATTGGTATGCAGGATGGTGGCAGGGGTATAAATAAGCCTCCGTGAGGGCAATGAGGAGGATTGGGCACTGTATACTGAGGTGTTATCCTTTCCTCTCCAGG
>NW_015506439.1:193761-222966 GCF_001515645.1 Sinocyclocheilus grahami | reverse complement strand
TGCGAGGGACTGTGGTGGCAAATCCACAGTCTCCTCTGTCTTGACACTCATCACATCCACCTCGGAGGAGGAAGATAGATGAAGCATCTGGCTCTCTCTCTCTTGGGGGGGGAGAAACCGTGCGGGCTTCCGAACCGTGAGAGAGAGAGAGCCGCGGATCTAGCGGGTGAGGACCGAGAAAAGGACGAGCCCGTCTCGGATCCCTCCGCTAAGTCCACCCGCGATCCCCACGACAACAGTCTGCGCTGTGCCTCGGCAACAGCGGGACCGCTGGCAGCGGGATCGCGAGCCTGGCCGTTCTCATCAAACGCAGCCAGGCAAGAGCGGAGCATACGCAGCGAGAGCTCGCAGTGATGACAATCAGCTGCTCGAAAGCTGACCGTGCATGCTTCGCTCCTAAACAAACGACACACAAATTGTGTGTATCCCCTGCCGCCAGATATCGTGGGCAGGGAGAAACACAGCGTTTGTAATGCCGTTCGCTCGCCATAGACTTTCTCATTGTTTTATATATATGAGTGCTTGTGCGGACAGACAACAGTAAATAGACAGACACATACACAGAGCGCTACTGAAGAGCAAAAGCTGGGTGGCACCCGGCCGGATGCGCTTTTATGCTTTCTGGTGCTAACGTCACCCTGCTCGTGACGTCTCGCTGCTCCATTGGACGGATTTGACACGTGCTTCAGAACGCGGTCACGCAAAGGCGTTCCCAAAGCGAATCTCGACGCAGCTCGAGTTCCTGAAGGGGAACTATGAAACTTGTGAGATTATTGGGGACTTTTTCATAGGAGAAGTCAGTGTCTCTGTTTGATCTCCATTTAAACTCATTACTGTCCTGGGATATTAAGGAAATCTCTTGTGATTTATCCTGCAGGATAGAATCAGACTGGTTGTGTTTTGTGCTGGGAATGCATCTGTGTCTATTGACACTCAAATAGCCTATCAGTGTGTATATGTGCACACAAGAACAGAATGTGTATATGTTGCTGTTTGTGTGTGTGATTGACAGGCAAGGGGACAGAGGGCGCAATGGAGTGTGTGTTCTTTTCCCGTGAGGTAGACGAACTGACAAACACAACGTGACATGGCCCCTCCCTCTGGTGCATGCTCTCGCAGCTAATTAAACAGAGCTCTCTCAAACACACACACACACACACACACACACACAAACACACATTGAACATCACTGCAAGGAATAGGATGTGAGCTAGTGTTATTACCTACTGACCCACTGCCCTCAATCACAAGAGGCTAAATGGAAAGCAGCAAGTGACAATGCCTCAGTGAGAAAACACTGAATGTGTGAACCTGTCTGTTAATAGCTTCTCATTATGCAGTGCAGTGTTGCACTGTGTTACACATGAATCCAACAGCAGCAGTAACAACAACATATATCATAAAACAAACCAAAAAAGCACAATTAAGAATTTATGGATTCTGGTCCCAAACCTTATTCCACTTAATGTACCATCTGAATTTGATTTATAAATAAATTCACCTACAGTTGGCAGAAAGATTATGCACCATAAACAAACAAGCTTAGGTGGGGAAGTTACTCTCTAAATCTGTTCTTTGCCCTCAGTTTAGAATTTGTTATTTTGTGCCAGTGGTGACATTCCTGCTAAATGATACTACTTTGCTTTTTGCATGTTACTTGACACTTTAAAATTGAATTATTCTGTGAGTGGTGCTAAAAGTATTTTCAGTTTTATCTGAAACGTGAATTATTACGTTGGTTGTACGCATTGTGGTACTGAAATGTCCAGTGATTTATTTCAAATGTGACAAATTTGCATTTGCTGAGGAAATCATGCCAGTTTAACATACTTCTGTCTTTAAGTCTTGGAGCACTTTTATCGTGACTTGTTTCACAGGACTCTAGCGTTCATTTCAGCTAGAAACTTAGTGAACCTATGATGAAAATTACAGGCCTCTCTCATCTTTTTAAGTGGGAGAACTTGCACAATTGGTGGCTGACTAAATACTTTTTTCCCCCACTGTATAAATTGTAGGTAGATACAAGTATTTCCAATGAGTCTGTTGTAAATTGAATCATTGTTAACAAACAAAAAGGTTTTCAATTTCCAATCCTAACAAACCTGTAAACTACTGGAAAATTCTGTGGACAGTGACATATCTACATCAGCCACCTTCAAAACAATGGAGTGGTTCACACAACAAGCGCTCAGTGTCATTTATTCTAATGATCTTTCGGCATTATATTCTCGAATATTTGTAATTTTTTATCTAAAGCCAAACGGGCTTCATTCAAGCCCTTCCTATGAGTTGCTTCTAAAGTACCATTAAAGGGATAGTTTATCCAAAAATGAAAATGTGATGTTTATCTGTTTACCCCCAGGGCATCCAAGATGTAGGTGACTTTGTTTCTTCAGTAGAACACATATGATGATTTTTAACTTTAACCGTTGCAGTCTATCATTCGTATAATGCATGGCAATGGTAACAAAATCTATGAGAGTAAAAAAAACATGCACAGGCAAATCCAAATTAAACCCTGCGGCTCGTGATGACACATTGATGTCCTAAGACATGAAACGATCGGTTTGTGCCAGAAACCGAACAGTATTTATATAATTTTTTACCTCTAATACACCACTATGTCCAACTGTCTTTGAGCGCACGCACGGCATCCGGTGCGTGAGGTGTGTACACGCTCTGGCGTAGTTTACATTAATGGGTGTGTTGATATCCAGCCGAAGAGCAATCAACCATAACTTCAGGCGAGCAGGCTCAGAAGTTGGGAATAAGTGGAAAGTCACCACTCCCGAATGAGTTCGCACGAGAGAACGTAATCTTTTAGTTTTAAGTTGGTTTGAACAATCCGGATAAGCGCAAGTAAGTACCATTTTGATTAGCCGTCGTACCTACAATGACTGTGCACTGTGTAAACAATGAGTGACGTATACGAGCGAGAGATCACTTCCGGTGCTGGCGTAAACTACGCCAGAGCGTGTACACACCTCACGCACTGGATGCCTGCGCGCGCTCAAAGACAGTTGGACATAGTGGTGTATTAGAGGTAAAAAAAATTTATAAATACTGTTCGGTTTCTGGCACAAACCGATCGCTTCGTGTCTTAGGACATCAATGTGTCGTCACGAGCCGCAGGGTTTAATTTGGATTTGTCTGTGCATGTTTTTTTTACTCTCATAGATTTTGTTACTATTGCCATGCATTATACGATTGATAGACTGCAACAGTTAAAGTTAAAAATCATCATATGTGTTCTACTGAAGAAACAAAGTCACCTACATCTTGGATGCCCTGGGGGTAAGCAGATAAACATCAAATTTAAATTTTTGGGTGAACTATCCCTTTAAGAGCTGTGGATGATGCAGTTACTTTAAAAACAGAAGCAGAAACCCGGTGAGCAGCAAAATAGATTGATACTTTTGCTAAAACACTGCAGAAAACAACAATGCTGCAAATATAGTTATTTTTTACCTATCATACATATATGATTCTGACCGTTCAAACCAGATTTGTGACAGGACTTGTTTTTCATCTACATTTAGCATTATGAATCAGTATGTTGAGAGCATTTTAAAATAAACAATAATTGTTAAAATTGGGAAAATTATTTGTAGATGGCAAGGAAAGACAACATAAACTTTGAAATTACTACTTAACTTTGTTTACTGCTCATGATGAGAGCGTTTTGATTATGTTTGTTTTAAAGCAAAATATAAAAATGGTCCAGACTTCAAGAGGAAAACTCTGAACACCTGTACAGTATTTTTTTCTGTCACATGGCCTTCTGCCTTACATATGCATCTAAATGTAAAAAATAATAATAGCTTGATAAAACATCTGATCTTATCTTTTTAATATTCATATCTAATTGGACTCAATTGATGATTTTTATTTATTTATTTATTTTAAAAAAGGCCTTTGACTCTGAGGACCCACTATCCTGACTATTTTTGACTTTTTTTTCTCGTTTTACAAAGCATTACTGTTGCCCAGATGTAAATGTGTAACCACTCTTATATATACAGTATATATTTTGTCCGGACCTCCACTGGGAAGGAAATATACCCCTGTTCTACACAATGAAGATCTGGCTGCTAGCCTGTTAAATGCTACAAGACACACTGCCCTCCTTTATATACAGTAGACACACAAACACACTGCCCTTGGTGAGGGGCCCTGGCTGCCTGCCCGTGCGTCTGGGTGTCACTGTCATATGGAATCACATTGTGGCGGCTGGTTGACACGAGGGCAGAGGCAGGCGGGCGGAAACAGAAATGAGGTGACATGACAGTGGGGAGGCCGGGAACCCAATGAGAAAGAGAGATAGAAGGAGGTTTTAGGGGGTGTTTGGAGTGTCAATAACAATCCTAAAAGCTCTGGAGAGAGATGTAATCATTGACAGATCCTCTCTATACCAGCAGGCATTGAGGAACAGTAAAATCACTCATCCTAACTACAGTCATTATATGTGCTATGTTCCCAAATCTAGCGAACTGCCTTTTTTCTACAGTCTACACAGGCAGCTGTCCTCCACAACAGCACACTCACACACTAATTAACTGCAGTGTAAGAATGCATGTGTCAACGTGACCTCTTCTCCTGGCCTGCACTGACCCAAGTGCTAAACGACAGGAATGTGTCACATTCCTGGCAATAAAATAGATTAGAGGAGAATTCACAGCGCTCTAATTACATCCACAGCCTGTTGAATCCCCCCTGGCTGCTGCAGGATAGTCATGCCACTCACACCAGCAATTGGCAGACACAGAACAAGTTTATTGACAAGCACACACACAGTGTATGTACACAGACTTAGGATACTGTCATTAGGATACACAGAGTGGAATCTTTGCAAGGAGATATGAAGACACAGCCAACAGCTTTGCGCTGCCAAATGCATGTAATGCAATTCTGGCCCAGTACTGATTAGGAAAGATAAAGTGTAACTGGACTTCCTCACTGAGGTCAGATGAGTTCTCCTGTTTCCTGTTTATGGTTTGTGGAGTCGTCTGCTGGGTTGTGCTGATATGGGAGGCTTATCTGCTGTGTGTGTGTGTGTGTGTGTGTGTGTTTGTGTGTGAAATGCCGGCTAAGAGGACAGGGGAACAGGAGATACTTACTTTACTTTTTTCTGGGGTTCATTAAGGGCCCCGGAGCCAAGACCAGGGACTGATTTTCGTTTGCGTGGTCTACCAGGGCCTCGACGTGCTGGGCTGCGAGGAGTCTCCTCTTTCCTAAAGAAAAACATGGTTACCTTTTGCTAAACATTATGAAGTGTGCACTTTCTGTGCTACTAGTGTTACAAAACGTAGTAGCAAAACTAATTATAACATTTCAGACAGGTGAATATTTTTAGCATAGAATGACATCTTAGGGGTACTGACATTAATAATCATTACTAGGGCAACCGCAACTAGGAACGCCTACTAGCAACCGAGCAGTACAGTGCTAGAGGTATGAATATGGTTTTACTGTATAGAGGTTAGTTTGCATGTAATCTAAGGTAGGAGAAAGCAAGTTAAGATAAAAAAAAAAAATTTACACACTTCACCTTTCGAGGAAGACAACATTTTGACTATGAGTGCTTGTGTGTTCAGACAGTGTTTTGTGATGGTGGATAATGCTTACTGATGATCATGTTTCCTCTGGAGTTTGGCCAGCTCTTTCTGCTTCTCTTTGTAAAGCTGTTGTAGCTCCGCTAGCCTCACCCGCATCGCCAACTCCTGTCCATCCATACTGTCCATGGTACCTTTCACTGGGCAAACCTGGAGCAACCAAATCAAACAACCCTTCCCTTAGTTGCTCCAGTCTTGGATGACCTCAGGACAGACTTCTGAGTTAATACTGTTCTGTTATCCACTACTTTTAGTTTGCTACATTCCTTGACTAAAAAACTTCAAGAGATAGGACGCCATTAAAGTAGGATGCAATTGTCGGCGCAGATGGCCTTGTGGGCAGTGTGCCGACATGTAGCGCCATTGCGCTTTGGGCGTCCCGAGTTTGAGTCCCGGCTCGTGGACCTTTCCTGACCCCACCCCCCTCTCTCTCACCCACTTCACTTCCTGTCAACCTACTGTCCTATCTAAATAAAAGGCATAAAAAAAAATGCAAAAGAAAAAAAGTAGGATGACAATTGGTGGCTGACTAAATACTTTTTTGCCCCACTGTATATATATAACTGAGTAAATGTTCATATATTCAAGTGTTTGCTTATCTTTAATAATATATATTATGAACTGCACAATGAAAATTAATATGAGAAAAAAAACAAAACAAGGATGTGTTACCGGCTCATGGCGAGGCGTCCAACTGCATTTTCTGCGCAAATTGAGAGTTCTTCGTGCAGGAAACTGCTTCCCAGCATCTGTGGTACTGCTCTCCTGTGAGCCCAATTCGAGGGCACGAGCTGCTGCCAAAGTAGCAAGACTCTGCAGGTCAAAAATCCATTGATCTTCTCCTTTGATGAAGAAAAAAGAAACACGACAATAATTTTGTATGTATCTACCATACAAAATAAGATGAATTAGCTATTTATCTGGTAGCAGGAAACAGTAATTGTAGGAAAGGCTGAAATGAAGGGCTAATTTATGTCTTGATTTACAAATATCAGATTGTTCTTCATAAAAAACAGATGGAGATTGCTCTATAAGATATCACAGGATGAAGGGTTTCCTCATCCAGATAACACTATATATTACAAAGACAACTATGTGTTTGTTTTTAACAAAGCCTACTAGCTCAAAAGAGAACAAACAGATCTTAAATCAATAAAACGTGAATATTGTATTCACAATTATAATAGGTCTTCTGGGACTATTTAAATCTTCAATAGTTCAAACTAGCTCTAACAACATTGGCATGTCACCATATTCCAATTTGTTGAGATAGTGAATTGGTGGGTTTTTGTTAAATGTGAGCCAAAATCATCACAATTAAAATAACCAAAGACTTAAACTACTTCAGTCTGTGTACATTGAATTTATTTAATACCCGAGTTTCACAATTTGAGTTGAATTACTGAAATAAATGAACTTTTCCACGACATTCTAATTTATTGAGATGCACCTGTACATCCTCTTGCATTAATAAAAAAAATTATAATATGAGGGAAGCTTTAACAAGAGGTTAAATAGCTAATTAGCTTAGACAATGCTTTGGAGTCAAAACACCAACTGCTTTTGTGATTACAAACCACCTTTTCATAAATGTGTCCTGTTTAGTGACAAACAAACCACCATTTGCAGAAAGCTTAACAGCGCGAGAAAAGAACAGATGTAGAACAGCACATATATATATAGTCTTTACAAGAAAGGGAAACACAAGAGATTTTTCATTGAAAATCTGGGTCCTGAAGCAAAACCAAAGCCCTGGATGAGTAAAATTAGATTTTTCAACAAATGTAGCCTTTTTTGACACTGCAAACTTTTCAAAAACGTACCTTGAGTTGTACCACAACTTTGGTGATTCCGTTGCAGTTCCAGATCAGCCAGCTCACTCAGCAATTCCATGCCATAATAGGTGGAGTTGAGTAGGCCACAACATCTCTGGGACTGGTAAGGGGAAGGTGGAGAGGGAGGAGGACAGTCCCCACAGAAGGCTGCTGCAATCAGGAGCTCCAAACTCCAGTAACTTGTTGTGAGACTCTGGGAGCAGGTATTAGTATTTGGAGATGGAACCTTCAAACAGTTTTTCTCTTGATGTTCCTCAGCAACCTCTGCTTGGGTGGTGGAGTTTGGTAGCTGGTTGAGTGAACAATCAGAGACACATGATTGTGGAAGTCTCTGATCCTTCAGTGTGTCAGTGTCTTCAGTCTCTTGATGAGGTATATCTTCACCCACTTCTTCCTCGAAGGTAACAATTGGTTCTTCTTGATGGATTACTTCTTTAGAGGATAGGGTAGGTACATGTCCTACTTCACAGCCTGAAACTTCAGCAGGTGTGCAAATTATCTCTGCGTGCTCCTTTTCCTGATTAGCTTCTATGGGTTCACAGCAGCCCATGGCCATGACTGTCTTGGCATCCTCTCCTTGCACAAACACACCCTCAGGCTGTTCCTTGACCAGGCTAGTGGCATCAACTTCCATTGTTGGCTCTTGTGGTCCTTGGAGTGGCCTCACCATTGCATGACATTCTAGGCCCTCTCGCAAGCTGGAGAGAGCTGGAGGAGAGTGTCTAACAGGTTCAGTCTGAACAGCCTCCAGATCATCAGGCTCTGCTAGCTGTACTTCTCGAGTGGTGAGGCCATTCCTATATCCCATGTTGATTTCTGGATAGGTATATCCAGGTGGCAAATCTGTGACCGGGAACATAAACAAAGCTCAGTTGTGCAGCATTTAAAAAATATCAGCAAAATAAAAAAAGTGTCTTATTTTTGACAACCTTATAAGCATGACATGTTTAATAAGCTTTGCACCAGAGGACTGAACAAAAACACATTTCATTCCACATGACACCGACACTATGCCTTGATCTTGATTCAACTTTAAGAAGTGCAGCTGTTAAGGGGGTAATTCTGAGGTAAAACAGGGCTCTACTTCTGACACTGCTGTACCCTCTGGCACGCTGTAACAGTTAGTGAGGTGTTAATGATGATAAAGAGGATGTGGGCTGGGATGTGGGGGTGAGTCTGGACTAGCTATTTCTTCATTGTTACTTATGTGATGGCGCTGGGGACCTGAGCTGGCAGCCATTTTCTGCATCTATCAGTAGCTTAGTCAATCGTGTTCTTGCCTATATAGCCGCCCACACAGAGCTACATAGTCTAAAAAAAGCCCTGATTGTTTCTGCATGAGGGGCTCAGCATGAATAACAACCAACATGTGCCTCATGTGTTTTTGAGAAACAATGACTTGAAGCAGGCACCTTAGTTTCAAGACAAAGACACAAATCTAGAATGAACAACCACACAAACTCCAGATCACCTATTGACATGACGCTAAGACAGACAAATGTTTTACAAGTCAACAAGTAAAAACATTGCATTGCATTTCTAATATATGTAAAGGGGAATAACTCCTTACCAGGCTCCATGGATTGAGGATAGTCTTGTGGTGGCTGCCCTTCCACCCTCTTTTCCTGGGACTCAACGGTTTTGGGCAACTGTGATGGAGAAGGGCTGATGGCTGGTGAGCGGTGTGTAGCAGCTACTGGACTTGGGGCGGGGCAAGGAGTAGAGGGTGTGCTTTTAGGATGAGGCCGCATACAAGGGGACTGGCAGCAGGGCGACAAGTGGGCAGTGGATCCCCTGGTAGGTGAGGAGGCCCGGTTGGATGGGCCGTAGACATAGCACTTAGTAGGTTTGGGAGTCCTGGGGTCAGACAGAATGTCTTCTAGCTCCATGCTCTGCTCTTCTGGTTTCTTTTGCACCTAAGCATTGAAAGAATTAGAAGGGGAAATCCATTAAGAGAATTCAACACCCAAAATGAGATCTGGGCGGTTTGGTTAATGAAAGGAAACTGTAAGATATTCTGAAGTCCGCCAGGTCATGCAATCTTCACATCAACGTAATTGCAATTTGGCACCCCTGTTTTGCTGAATCAGGTTTTCATTTAGGCCCTACTTGCTTAGATGTATTTATTTAGACCTGCAATCAAGAGGAGTAGTGCTTGGCCCAGTCTCACCACAGTCTATTGTTGGCTGCATTTGGTTGTGTATGTCTAGAATGTAACTGGACCTTGGAGGAAGTTATGGATCCTAGGGAGCAGTTGTGGTTTTATAAGGGGATTTTTTAAATGAAACTCGTGATTTATTGACTCCAAATGTTGTTTCCTCCCCTGCACACAAAAACGACTGTCTAGTTCCATGGAAAGGAGTGCATCCTCCCTCAGTATCAGGTGTCAAGCATTAGCTCATTTGAAATCCCAGCTGTTTCTAAACCACTGCATTTTGTACACTCTGCTATACAATGGTAAAATGAGGGGTTGTGCATTTGTGTGTACCTGGCTGTGGTCAGCAGTGGCTCTCTGCTGCAGGTCTATGTTGTTTGCTGCTCTGTGTGATGGAGGTGGTGGCGTGTGATGGCTGGGGTGTTGCTGATGCTGCAGCTGCTGGTGTTGCTGGAGAGCATAAAGCTCTTGTTGCCGTAGAAACTGTGAGCGAGGATACACAGCAGGATGTTGCATGTGGGAGTGGGCCCCTCGGGCCCTGTAGACTGGGGGCCACAGACCAGGCTGCTCCATCACATCTAATGAGAGAAATAGAAGTGTTAGTGTTGTGTGGAATCATGGGGAAGCCCATGTTAGGCAACAGAATGTTAATATATCTCACATAGAGATCATCACCTTTACCTGAACTACTTAAACATATGCATTGCATCTGCTTACACATAGACATACTTATACACATGAGACATCTATCCACATCTTATGCAAATACAGCTTACACTGAGGATATTATCTCTAAGGAAAACTATAAAGACAAAAACTAGCAGTGAATACACTACATTTAGTGCATTTATTCAGTTTAGTCAACTTCTGACTGCGTTCTATCAAATTTTTTTTAAAACTTCCCAATTAGACAAGGGCCCTTTTTGATATGTTAAAGGCATGGTATACTCAAAAAAAAAAAAAAAAAGAGCAAAGTCTGAGATCATTTACTCACCCTTATTTTTTCTAAGCTTGTATTAATTTCTATCTTCTGCTGAACAAAAAAAGATGTTGTTTAAAAATTTTTTATTTTGATTACTAAACCATTTTGGTTAACATTGACTTCCAACTTTATGGACAAAAAAAAGAGACATTTTTGAAAATATATTTCATGTTCCTCAAACAAAATAAAGTCATACAGGTTTGGAACAACATGAGGGTGAGTAAATGATGACAGAATTAGCATTTTTGAAATTTACACCTCTTCATCATAAATATATATTTCAAAAATTAAATGTCATTCAAAGTATTAAAACTAACTAAAACAAAACTGAAATAAAAAAGTGAAATAAAAATAAGTTGAGCCCTAGTGAGATTTTTATATCTATAATAACTCTGGCCTACACTGAGTGAACGGGACAGAGACCCATCAACCAGCACTCCCACGATCTTTTCAGTGTCTTGTTCCCTGTTCACCACTTTTGTTTTCTCACACTTACTACATTCCTGCTTCATTTTTTTCTCACACTAGAAGTCTTCAACCCAAATGTGCAGCCATGTGAGCACAGAATGATACATGCTTTCAATAATAATAATTTGATTAAGATGAAAGTGAACAAATGGAAGAAGTTCCCATTAGAATAAATATTAGCATGAGAAGCTTGGTATTTGGCAAACTACATTCACTCCCTTGAAAAATCCCCTTCTCTGAAAACCACAGTGGGCCCAAGCTACAGCATGTAGTCTAGCTGACTTCTCAGTTCCCATATCAGGGGTAAACTCCTGCCGTTCCCCTGGCAGGAACAGAAAGCCAGCCGTGCACATCCACAATTACACATCTTCAGCCCCTGCCTCCGCAAGTCAAATATGTTTTTCTACGTTTCCAAATTCACATAGCATTTCTAATGTGCATGTTCAGCCTGACCCCTCCTCTCCCACCCCTGTGCTTGACTTGACACATAACGGACCTTTACTCTGGAACATTAACCCAGCTTAACTAACTTTTCCCGGGGGAAAGCTTTTGTGGATGCACTTCCCCTTTCAGTTGGAATTCCTGTGGAGCACGGAAATAAGTGTGCCTTCGAAGACATGAAGATAATTAGATTTCACAGCCTGTTTGGAGAGCAGGGGCCTGTTTAGACTTATAAGGCTGGGAGGTATTCTTAAGTCAGCGTGTTTTAGAGCATATATGGCAATAGCTTTGAGGGGAGTGGTGAAAGCATCCTGACCCAGACCATGTGGGGGTGGAGCAAGTGGTTGACAGGAAACAGTTTGTGCAATTGTGTGCATATTATGTGCTCTCCTCTTGCAGGTTTTCCTATTTCATCTTAGCAGTTTCATAGGCTGTCATTCATAGCTGCTCTCTCATTCCTTGAAACTAGTCGACTAGATTTCAAACAAGTCTGAAAATGTAAAATCTTCTCTAATGCCTGCAACTAGACAGAGCATGTTTTCAAAGTGTGCACACTACAAGATCGTCGGTTACAAGTTTGAGTTGTGTAGTGACTTGGTTTCAAGTGAACTTATATCTTTGAAACTTGAGTGGAATCACTGTAATAGAGCATATTTTTTCAGGCTTGGCAACCTGACAGTAAAATCTCCAGGTAGAAACATATGAGAGCTGCTGTGTGCTTTACAAAAAGAATGAATGCTAAATCTGACAAATGGGTTACGCTCAGCAGGGCATATAAATTGAGGATATGGGAGAAAATGAGAATACTAGGCAGAAAACAGCATGGTATACCAAGGTGAGTAGCTGGGTGTGTGGTAGGCTCACTGGGAAGAACCACCAGTTGGGTGGAGGGGTCCTGGGGTAGGGGTACAACTGGCTGAAGAGGGGCAGGCATTGCTGCAGAAAACCCAGTTGGGAGATTCTGATGCAGAGCTGTGTGGCCAATACCTACAAAACATAAGCAAACTTTAAGGATACAACAAAGTGTATACGTTTTAAAACATACATTTATTAGTAGAAGCAGAAATACAACATATGAACCTCACAATGACCAAAAAGAGAACAAGAAAAAGACAGAAGACTCATTCTATACTCAACATTACTGACCATAGGAGTGACCTGTCATCCAGAGGGAGGGACTTCCTGTGCGTGGCATCCAGTGGTGAGCAGAGTGTGTATGTGCAGTTGGGTCTCCTAATTGGCTCGACTGCATGGAAGTGCCACCTGGCACCATGATATGAGAGTTGAGGTCACCATGGCAACTGTTAGAGGGATGGATGTTGGCAAATTCCACCCTTTCCTTGTTATCCCTGCAAAGCCAGATTGGAGACAGGTGAAAGGTCAGGGGTTGAGCATGTGTGACAAGTGAAAAAGAAGTGTGTGGGGGTGGATCAATCACCTGATATACACGTCTCGTTCTCTCTCTAGGCACCGGTGGCCCATGTGTTCTACACTCGTCCTTTTCCTCTCCTCCTCTCCTGGTGAATCTGAAGGATACATGGAGCGTGGAGGGCCTACAAAATGGTTAACAAATTTACATAAGTGATTTTCTCTCATCTGCAACTCTCACTGTTTTTGGCACTCAGCATGCAAACATCTGCTGAGCAGCCTTTCTCTACAGTGGCATGTGTGCTCTCTCTCCCCCTGCACCAGCATTTCAGCTGTAAGAGGGAAAAGCTGTTTCCTCTTTGGGTCTTGGCAGGTTCTGCTATTTATTTTTCATCAATGAAGTCTTCCAGAGGTCATGAATAAACAAACTGCTCTGTGTCCCTGTTTGTTTAGGAAGGCCCTGACAGATCAAAGGTCAAGCTTACCTTTCATGGTGGAGTGCACCCGCCCCTGTCGGCTGCTGGGATGGCTGCCTGATGCTTGGCATGGAGGTTCTCTTTGTCTTGCCACAGCAACTGCAATCCCTACCGGAGGCTGTCGCACCTCCCCCTCCACATGTGGGACATCTCCAATCTCTCGGCCACGTCCACCACAATCAGCTCGCTCACTTTCATGGCTTTGGCCTTTTCTGGAGGGTAGGGTCTGCTTGCCTCCCTGAAAAGAGCAGCTGGTGCCATTAGGCCCTGTTTTGTGGTTCCCAAGCCCTCCAAATGGGCTCTTCTGGGACAGGAGAAGAGGCTGTTGGTTGCTGTATTTCAGAAGGTTCTTCATGGCACCATCCTCTCCTTGTGAGCTTGTGACCTCCTGCTGGTTTTGAGGAGGAGCTGGATGAAGGGGAGGAGGGCCCATTCCTGCAGTCTGGTGCTGCTGTTGTGTGGGCGGTCTGTTGTTGGCAGCTCCACTGTTAGGTTCCATGTAAGCTTTGTGCTGGTTCTCTTCAGAGTGGATGTGATGAGTTTGCATGGCCCACTGTGGCACTGATGGCTGCTGATGTGTGTGATGCTGCGCATTGTTGTTGTTGTAGCCGTAAGGAGACATTTCCATCTTCCGCTTCATCTCCTGGTTCCCATTAGCCTGGGCCATGTCTGTGCCAGTGGTATCAGGGCCAGCCCTACTGTGCTGTTGGTGATGAATGCGGGCAACCTTCTGTCCGTCTCGCTGCATAGAGCAGCTTCCGTGTCCTCCTCCACCTGTGTGCTGGGTCATGGTCTTGCCAGCAAGAGGTGAGGGAATGGCTGGAGGCCCGGAGTGTGAGCAGTCTCTGTAGGGCTGGGAATTGGTGTTGGCTTGGTTGGGTAGAGGATGAACAGTCTTTGTCTCTTGAGTCAGTGTAGATCTGAAGATGTCTGTTTCCATACTGTTGATGCAGTCAGCACTGCGGGAACGCACAGTCTGGTGTTGCTGGGAATGGCTTTGCTGCTGTTGCTGTTGTTGTTGTAGGTTATGATGGTGGTTATGGTTGTGCATCCAGTCAGGGGCTTTTTCAGCTTTTCTGTAGGAATGCTGTTGCTGGATCGGAGGTTGATGCTGTTGTTTCCTTGGCCAGTTACCATGATGACCCCCATTGCCAGTCTTTTCCATGGCCTTGTCCTTGACACTGTTCCCTCCGCCCCCAATCCCCTGGCACTCAGAGCTGCCCATCTGGATGGGAACTCCGTTTTTTTCCCCAAGGTGGCTAACAGATGGAACAAATGTGGCTCCAGTCACTTTGGGGTCTCTGCAGCCACCGCTATTGATTCCTTTATCATGTAACGAAGGATTTCCCATAGGGGCTGGCGGTGGAGGGCAGAAAAAGTCAGGGTGATGGTGTGAGAGACGGTTTTGGTGTGGATGATGGGGGTGGCCAGGATGGAGCTGCAGACAGTGGAAGCCACTTGGATGCCCCCCTCCAGCAGCCAAGGGCAGCGGAGGAGGCACTGTGTAGGGCAAAGAATGCTGCAGTGCCTGTCCTCGCTCCAGACATTCTGTAGGAGGCTGTTCACTGATCCGCATCTCCCCACTTATCACCTCTTTACCACAGTGCCCATTAGTACCACCACCCACGTGTCTGTTCTGGACATTATTGGACCCTACATTATCTCTACCCACCCCATCCCCACCGTAAGTAGTCATGGAGCCCTTTGCCCCAGTTCCATGGTCTCCATTTAGCATCTTCCCATTGAGTAGACAGGCACTAAGAGGCTTTCCCATGCTCTGTGGGTGCTCCTTGTACTCCATAGGCAGAGTGGCTTTGTGTCCCCTGCCGTTCATCTCTTCCATAGTGGCTGGGAGTTGTGAGTGGAGCTGGGGTTGATGGGAGTGTTGATGGGGTAGCTGGTGGTGATGGCGGTCTTTAGAATCATGTTTACTACTATGTCTGTCTTTATCTTTTGCAGCTGAAACCACACCTCTGTCTAAGCTAGGCTCTTTAAATCCCTTTTGTAGGCTCATCCCACTTTCTGCATCTCTTTCCCTGCTGCATGAGCCCTGGGGTTGTCCTGATCCTGCCCTTGACATGGACTGAATGTTGTGATTGGCTGAGATGAGTGGGGGCTGGGACGGGAGGCTTCTTAAATAGAAGTTCTCTGTGAAGCAGATCAGATAGGGCTGTTAATCATTTAAATTAACACTAACTTAAGCCTTCCCTGAGGGTCAATTTATGGAACTAATATATTTGGAGACTACAACAGAGAAGTAGAGATGCATATAAAATATGCAACTTAACAATAAATATAATGGTTTATGAAATAAACAGAATTGTCAATTCCAGAATTGTCATTTTGCCAACCTTTTTGTGTATCATAGAAACGGTGCTGTCCATAGAGGACCCCGCTGTTGGCATGGTGATCCAAATGGCTTATGGGTAGAAAGGTGTGGGCTAGACTCCCTGAGAAGCGAGGATATCCTGGGACTGCTGTGAAAAAAAAGAAAAGAAAAAAGAATGTCATCATATCAGTGAAAACGTCCAGAAAGATTAAGTCTGAGAGAACTGTAGACACAAAAGAAGAAGTGAAAGTAAGACAGTGAGAAGGAGGAGTGAAAGCAATAAGGCAAGGAAAGCTCTGATAACAAGACAATATTCACTGAGCCACATTTCTTTTGGCCGTAAGCATTTTGGTCCGGATCTAATCCCCCTGTTCCAATGCAGCTGGTGTTCCATATTCACCAATAACCACAGGCTTTGGATGTCATATTTGCCATTCCTATTTGGGTTTGCAATGCAAACAAGAAGACAAGTTCAGTCTTGGGATTTGAAGTAATGGATGAATTTTGTCTCCTGAACATATAGTTCCCCAGTACTGAGGTAAGAGATAACACAGTAAAACAATAAGCAAAGACTCCTCACAGCAGGACATGTGGTGATTTGAGAAAAAGGCCAAAGATCAACTTTATTTCATCTGTCTCGACTCTCCAAAATCTGTGACTAACACAACAAAGCCATGGGGAAAGAATTTACAAGAAAATCAAACACCTTCCAAGCACAAGCCTTTGAAGCGTAGTAAAGGAGAAAACCTTAACCTTTAAATATGTGATAAATGTTAGCCTCATAACTTTCTGGGACAATTATAGTATTCTGAATGACTGTGACATTTAAAATACTTACATTTAAAATGTACACAGGTACATTACATTACTGAGGAACAGAAAATATTTCCTGATCAACCAAAAACAGTTAACCTGCTGCAACCTTGATGCTATAATGTGTTTTTATTTTAATACACACTGTGTGTTCTCAGGCTGGTAAAGATAACTATGTATTTTACCTTCTATAAAATACCCTAAGAAATAACAGTAGTAAATATTAGTAGTCTCGTGCAAACAGACATGCTTGAAAAAGCCAGAAATCTGCCTTGATTGGCCTATGCCCAGTCTTTATAGGGATAGTTCACGTAAAAATGGAAATTCTGTCATCATGTACTCACCCTAAGTTGTTCCAAACCTGTATGAATTTATTTTTTCTGCAAACCATAAAAGAAGATATTTTGAAAAATGTGGGTAACCAAACAGTTTGGTTTCCACTGACTTCAATAACATGGAAAAACAAACAAACTATATATATATATATATATATATCAGTGGGGACCAGATACTGTTTGGTTACCCATTTTCTTCAAAATATCTTCTTTTATGGTTAGCAGACGAAAGAAACTCATACAGGTTTGGAACAACCTGAGGGTGAGTAAATTAATTTACAGTTTTGGGTGAACTATCCCTTTAAGTCATTTTAAGTCATTTTTTCTCAAGTTCTCCAAATGTCTGAAATTAAGATTAGTCAATGAGAACACATCAGAAAATCAGAAGAGCCACTTCACAAAACCACAGCTTATTAAGAGATATAACACTTGATGTTGCATGTGATATAAAATGATAATTCACCCATAAATGAAAATTTACTCGACCTCTTATGTTCCAAGTACAACTTTCTCAAGATAATTTGAAAAATGCTTCTTTTTTCGTTTTTGTTTTTAAAATGGTTTTCATGAACTATCCCTATGATGCCGTTCAGATTGAAGAATATAAAAACTCTTCTAGTCACATAGAGGCTCTATTTTCTTTAGATGCAGAGGAAGGTGATAATTGCAAGCTCCATTTGTATTCTGACTGCCTGTCAGCATTAATAAGCACATTTATTTATGCCAATTCATTTAATAATGGAAAAAATGAGGCTCCCTTTGAACAATACATTACTTCTGTGGCTTATGCAAAAATGTGATACAAACTTGCATTATGCAAATCAGTCTTCGTCTGTTTCTCTGGTGTCTTTGTGTATTTCTATGCATGACACTTGGCTGTGTAATCCCGTTTCACAGTGACGTCTGGATGCCCCCGATAGTGGCTGGTTGCTCAGTGCTAAGCAGAGGCCTCTTTGGGCAGGTGAGCAGGCACCGCTGGGCATTGCACTGCACATTCAGCCATTAATCTGGCCAGGACAAGGGAAGGTGCTGTGCCAGCAGGCTAGATGAGGCAGGTTTTACTGCTTAGTGCTGACATTAGTGCTGCTAATACTGTTGCACTCACAGAGACGGCAGCTGCCAAATGATTGACACCAGCTCACTCAGCACATGCAGAACTGTCATTCTATCTGAGTAGGATGCTACTGATAATAATACTGGTAGGATGATATTTACAGGATAAACTTTGAAGGCTTTTCTCCAAATCAGCAAAAAAAAAAAGAAGAGCTAGAGGCTCAGTGTACCTAAACAATGCATGACAAATATAACAGGACCATAATACATTTGGAAAACATGCCGATGATATTTGTTTCCATAACTTTCAAATGGTTTTGCCACAAACTGTGCCATGAATTTATTACAGGTTCAGTCCCCCTGGAGCAACCTGTGATTAAATGTCTTGCTCACAGATATAGTGGTGATATCCAGTGGCTGTTGGATTGAATTCAGGATTCAGAATTAAAATTGGAATCTGAAGTAGTATAAACAATTTGGAATTACTATAAATATTACATTTCTTTTACAGTTTGAATTACTCATAAATTACCTATAAATATTATGATTAATAATAATTATACATTTTTGAAATTATACAAATAATAAAAAATAGATTTATTTCAGACATATTTAAATATATTTAATATGTTAATTTACATTTTATAGCTCATGGTAAAATAATATAGTATATCCTAAAATATATAATTTTGATGTCAGAATTTCAGAAGTTATCTGAAAACAATGTGGTAGACATTTATAATGCTGAATGGTTCTACTGTCTTCCTTAATTATTTGTGACCCTGGACCACAAAACTAGTCAAAACTGAGATTTATACATCATATGAAAGCTGAATAAATAAGCTTTCCGTTGATGTATGGTTTGTTAGGATATGACAATATTTGGCCGAGATACAGCTATTTGAGAATCTGAGGGTGCAAAAAAAATCTAAATTACTATTACTAATCAAAAATTAAGTTTTGATATATTTACGGTAGGCAATTTACAAAAAATCTTAATGGAACATGATCTTTACTTAATATCCTAATGATTTTTGGCATAAAAGAAAAATCGATAATTTTGACCCATACAATGTGTTGGCTATTGCTAAAAGTATACCCAAGCGACTTAAGACTGGTTTTGTGGTCCAGGGTCACATTTAGTGTTGAACTTTGTGATTTTGCTGAATTTGTTTGAGTTACAATTCACTGAATTCCTCTTCCTGTCATTCCAATTCCAATTTCATTTCAACAGCTTGTGGGTTGTGTAAAATTTCTTTCAAATTGCATCTCATGAATTAAAGAAGAGTAATTTTTTGCTCAAACCAGTTTATTGTATAAGCTAATTCCCAGACAATGAAGTTGTTATTACACTGGCAGATTCTTTGAAGAGAGCTGGAACTTCCACAAATGCTAACGGAACAAAATTTGCACATTCCTGCTAATCCTATCTCTCAATCTTCCTGTTCGCATGGACAGCCAATCGCTCTCCCTGTGTCTGCTCATGACAGCGCATACAAGCATGCATCTGTAAATAGCCCAGAGTAAATGGTTTAAGGAGAGACAGAGAGGGGCAGATAAAGCTGCCTGTCAAGATTGCAAATTGAGAAGAAGTGACAGAGCAGTACAAAAATGGCAGAGGGTGGAGAAGAAAGACAGAGGATGATAGGAGGAGGTGAATGGTACTCATCAGCACTGCTAACTGAAAGGAAGTGATGGAGCCTGGCAATGGAGGAGGGGGAGGAGAGGACAGCTTGCATTCTACAGACAGAGAAAATACATGATTGGATTGAGAGAAATGAAACAAGTGATGCATGAGGGCTATAAAGAGACAGAAGCCCTTCTTCCACCACCAGGGACCTGGTGGCCAATCTGCAATTGTTCCACCATGGAAAAGGTGATTTTTGTTTTTACTTTATTTTGATTTTCAGAAATTACTTTAGATACAGTATATGTCACAAGTCGGGATTGTTATGTTTGGTTCTCAAGTCAGGGGAGAAGCTACCATTCTGATAGATGTTCACAGATTGCCCAGCCAAGCACCAGCTCCGGCACAAGAACCAGCATCATTTCAGTGAAAAAATGGGGTAGGAAAAAGAAAGCAGAGGATGGCAGCCTCTGTTTGGAACAGTTAAAGCTGCAATTTGGACACAGACCAGCTGGCAATATGCCTGCTGGGCTTTCCCTGCGTTTTCTGTATTTCAGTTCCCCCCTTCTACAAGTGTAATATAGTTGTTGTTTATGGGCTGAAGTGATCAGAACATATGCTTTTGCCTTCATAAGCACTGTTATGGCATTATGTGGTCATGGATCATGAGATACATTTGCAATCAACTCCTTTAAATGTCGAATCCCTTAGGATCCCAGGGCAGTTTGCAGAAGTTAAACGTTTATTCTTACTGAGCTAATACCAACTTAATCAAATTTTGTTACTACAAAATGTTACTTTTATTTAAAACAGTTAATATAATGCATTTTAATGTAAAATGTATTTGTGACCCTGGACCACAAAACCAGTCATAAGGGTCCATTTTTTTTTATAGGACAATATTTGGCCGAGATACAACTATTTGAAAATCTGGAATCTGAGGGTGCAAAAAAAATCAAAATATTGAGAAAATCGCCTTTAAAGTTGTCCAAATGTTGTTCTTAGCAATGCATATTACTAATCAAAAATTAAGTTTTGATATATTTACAGTAGGAAATTTACAAAATATCTTCATGGAACATGATCTTTACTTAATATCCTAATGATTTTTGGCATAAAAGAAAAATCAATAATTTTGACCCATACAATGTATTTTTTGGCTATTGCTACAAATATACCCCAGCGATTTAAGACTGGTTTTGTGGTCCAGGGTCACATTTGGCAACTACAGTATGGTGATTTGTCCTTAAGATATTTGTAGTTTTCAAAATAACATCTGATGTGACCTTCAGCATTACAGTAATCATAAAAATTATAAAACTGTGATTTAGGAATTGCTGCAAATTGGCATGTTTTCATATTTACATTTTGTTATATGCTTGAATAAACTCTGATATATTAAAAAGGATATATTCTATGAAAAACTAATTATATTCAATTTGCTTGTCAAGTAAATTTATACTGGGGGGAAAAAATCCTGATTTAGAAAATTTTAGGACAATAACACACCATTGCATGCATATTTGCAGACAGGTGCATTTCAAATATGGGTGAGTTATGTATAGTAGTGGCAACAGATACGATATTCTTGATATTTTTCAATTATTTCAGATGTCACAATGAATGAGATGTGGATCAGACTTTATAAAAAACGCAATATATTCAGAAATAAGTTACGTTCATTGCTTGTCAAGTAAATTTATACTGGGGGAAAAAAATCCTGATTTAGAAAATTTTAGGACAATAACACACCATTGCATGCTATTTGCAGACAGGTGCATTTCAAATATGGGTGAGTTATGTATAGTAGTGGCAACAGATACGATATTCTTGATATTTTTCAATTATTTCAGATGTCACAATGAATGAGATGTGGATCAGACTTTATAAAAAACGCAATATATTCAGAAATAAGTTACCTTCACGATAGGGCCATAATAAACTGTTCACAGATGCTGAGACATAAGGAATTTTAGGATATCTCAAAGTACTCTTGCAGATCCGCTTATGCTGCTGCTGGTGGGAGACTCCGTCCCACATGGTGCAGAGAATAGGCTGGGTAATTGTGCTTCCCATTTTGATCACTTGCTTTTTTATGCAAACTGAAGAAAAGACAATTTGCAATTATCTTAAAGAGAAGAGAGCTGAATGATGCTGATGGCAAGCCAGGATTCAATCAATTTCACACCACGTTCTGCACAATTAAACTGCAATACAGATAACAGCTTGCTATCATAATCCCACTCATAATCAGCCTTATTACTTAGTAACGTAACCATTATCATCATTCTTATTAAAACTGTCCAGCTTCTTTAGGAAAATGATCAATGTGCCAATGGCCAAAGGAACAAACCAACATCTCTGGATTTTCATCTCCTCATGGCCTGGAAGGTAGTGCACATTTTGTCACACTGCGTGATGCACATTGAGCAATTTTTGAGTAGTCCTCACTTGACTATCCGTGAGTTAGTCCTCTACTAGTCCTATCCTTAGATGGAACACCCATGGAACATCTGATGCATATTGCACATAAAAAATGGGAAGAGGTTTCACAAAATTGCATTCTGACTGGCTGGCTTTGTGCAATATCCTGGAGTCAGGGTTCACAGGCTTTAATCGGTCTGCCAACCAGGCTTCTATATTAAGACAAGCAAGAAAGAACAAGTTTCAGTATTCGCCTTGGTTTGTGAGGTGCATGGTATCATTTACCTGTTCCTAAATCTCAAAACTGAACTTTACCTATTGGTGGTTCTTGACCAGAAATATCTTCAAAATGGACCTGACTTTATGCTGATTGATAGGCTCAAAAAGATAAGTCATCTCTACACACCTCATCCTAGCGGGAACTTCAAATGGAACAGGGTTGTCTTCCACCATACCAGAAGCAGGGTATGGAGAGAAGAGAGTGAAAATACACTGGGGTATAGTGATAACCAGCATGGGGATTGTGCAGTGCTCAGATAGGCTGAGTTTGTGGATTACACAAACAACACACGGATGAACTCCTAATGGTTTAGGACTGTTTGGCACATTTGGACATGGCCCGGAGGGGATTTATGTGTGAATAAGTGCCGAGTGGCATTGGGCATGCCTGGGCATCTCCTACTCTTTCTGTCTCTCTACATTGCTCTCTCTATGGAGTTGCAGTAGTCTGTCATCTGTAGGGATCTGGAGCCAGTGCTGGAGGAGGCCGGCTCTTGATTTGGCAGGCTGGGGGCTGGGTGTGGCTCAGACTCTGGCGAAGCTAGTATAAGGCATGGTGGGAAAAGCCACATTGGCTTTTACATGACAGCTGCGATGCTGTTGACCATTTAGCTTGCTCGTCCTCCAATGTTCTGTGTGTGTGTACGTTGTGCACATAAATTCTTGTTGATGCACATCACAGACCACAAGATTTTTGGGCTGAACTTTTGTACCCTTTCTGCACTGTCGAAAACCACTGGGCGGCACATTTCACAGAGCATAAAAAAGACAGAGCTGCTTCCTATTGATGAGAAAGTCCAGAGGCACAACACACATAAATGGACACATATCCAGACAGACAGATGAGCAGGTGAGTGGAACTGAGCCATCTTACCTTCATGTGAGTGGGGGAACCAGATCTGAGAGGCGCTGGAGTGAGGACCCCCACGATAAGGAGGAGAGGAGGGAGAGGACGGTGGTCTGGAGGGGTGTGGTGGGTGGGAGGGAGGGGAGCCTAGACTGCTGGCCAGGAACGTCCCCATGAAGGAGGCTGAGGAGTTGCCCATCAGTCCACTGCCTGTGTAAAGAGGGGAAGGAGGGTGAAGTGGTTAGGTGTGCAGATTGGCATGTGAACACTGTGTTGTGGCATGACTGAACATATCTGAACGTAAAGGATTCAAAGACATGTGTTTAAATTAGCTGACTTAACTAACTCCTATTGTCTATACACTCATGGCTTACTTTTGGAGCTTGTTCGGAATTTGATTATCAGCATAAAGTCTAGTAAAGTGTTCCCCAACTGTGTTCCTGGAGGCACACCAACACTGCACATTTATGAACTCTTCCTAATCAAACACACCTGATTCAACCCATCAGCTCAGTAGAGACACTCGGTTGGGATACACTGGTCTAGTCTACATTGTTGTATATTCTGGCCAAGACCCACCAACTTAGACAGGAAAGCGCATTAGAACAACATATTCATTAACCAGCCTCCTTTTGCTTTTTTTAATTTATGTTTAGAGGCACATGAATCTGAAAAATTAAGAGGAAAGTAGAATATACTGTTGTACTTAATACAATTAATGTCTTTTTTTGCAGCTTTCTATTTAGTAAGAGGTCTGTAAGATGGTGCATGTGTGTATGTTTGAAGTTATTGGGTTACTTTTTTAAACAACAAATATCAAACTGACTTGCCCGTGCCCTGGGAGAATGTCTGGTCAGCTCAGAGATTGGCTGGTAATGTCTGCCAGATCCATTCATTCTCCACAACCAGGAGTGGACACCACACATTCAGCACACACGCACATACATATTATAGTTTAGCCCTGGGACATCAGAGTCCGAGCTGGGCTACGTCAAGTCATCACTGGACAGATATCTCATCTCACAGATGAATGCACACCCTATCTTTCTCTCCTTTCTTTTCTCTCTCTTGTGAATTCCCTTCCCAAATTTTCTCCCCTTTTCTCCATTACCCTCTTTTTTATTTTAGTCATTCATTCTCACGCCCTCAGTCTCGCCCTGAACCCTGCTCTCTTTTTCTCTTCATTTCCATCATCAGTCTTCTCTGCTGTGGTACCTTCTTCTGTTCTGCTGGAATTTCCCAGCATCCTCCAGTGTCATTCTCACACGCTCCATATATGAAGAATCCAAAAAGCATTCAACTGCATTTTGACCTCAGAGTTACAGTATCAGTTTGACACCCACCCCTCAGAGCATCAGCATGTTTTTCTCTGCAGTTCCAAAGAATTTGCAAAAACATAATTACACAAGGACATTTTATTATGACTACAAAAAAAGTGAGTCCTTTCTGAGCTCTCATTGTAACCATGTTAGCCTCTATTCGTAATAGCTGCTAGAATTATATCAACCCTTGCATTTGCCTGTACTTAGCTAGACAAAGATGAGTAATTGACCAGTCAGAGCAATGCCCCTGTAACTGCTTGATGGACTATTATTCATTACAGACAGAGATAGAGAAAGACACACTGATTAAGCATGATTTAATTGTTCTCCCAGTTTTCTAACTGTGGATCTTATGACATTTATCTTCTTAAGTTGCGGTATCAGATGCATACACCACATGGGGGATGCTGAAGTCAATCCCAGCATCTCAGACACCCCAAATGGATGGATAGTCCATTGCAGGGCTCATGCCAGTTTAATTATGTCTTTGAGCAGAATAATATATAAAGTGGACCAGGCTTTTTCCAAATTGTGAAAAGTATTGCAATCGTTTCATTATAACCTTCATTCCATGATAGTGTACAATACACAATAGAAATAGTTACCACCACAGTCAACTGTACAAATATTTGCAGCCATATTAAAAATGTTCAATACACTAAGCTTATGAGCTAATATTTCAATCATATACAGCCAATCACACAAAACTGAACAGGCGCAGCTCCAAACAAAACACATGAACAGTGCAAGTCTGATGTTAACAGAACACAGACATCTCACTCTGAGTCCATGCAATAGAGCATAAAAAGGCCACTCGAAAGGCAAAGGCAATCAAGTGTGATCACAGGAGAACAAAGGACAAAAACACTAATGTACACTTTGAAATGTATCCCATGACAGATAAGCATCCAGGAAACTGGAGGTGGAAGGAAATGGAAGTGGCCTTCTTAGGAACTAACAGGAGGAGTTTTGTAATTACAAACTTTAGACAGCCACCCACTCTCTGTCCTGCCCTCCACAGTATCCAGCTAGACAACTGCGGGCCATACCAAGACACTGTGCAGCTGAAAGACAGGACAGAGACTTTACCACTCCCCATGCCCGACCCATTCACATTAACTACATAATCCTAAATCAGTATAAAACCACCTGATGCTTGATTAATTGGTCTGGACAAACTGTAGTCAGAACAAACACCATGTCAGGGTCACTGTCTCATCCAAACATTCAAAATGCTCATTTGGAATGTAATGCAGATGTCCTATTCAAGAAAAAGCTATTGAGCTGATGGGTAGTGGTGTAAACACACGGCCAAGTGTGGATGCCAATGAAAGCTAGCTCTGGAGTGGATCTGAGTTCTACGGTGTGAGAACACAGGCCAGTGGTTTATTTAGCAAGTTATTAAAAACAAGACGAGGCTCTGCTCAGCTAAGCCAACACTCGTAATGTACCTTTTTTTCTGACCCGACACTGTTTACATCTTAGGTCATGCCAGTCTGGTGCTACCATAAAAGCTTTAGAAACATCCAGGTCATGTGCATCCTAATCGGTGTCGATACCTGACAGTAAAGTTTAATTCTATTACGTCATTTTATATAAAAAATCATATTATATCCAAAAAGCATGGAAGGACTACCGACATCAACGCACACACGAATAAGCAAATTCATGAATCCCTAGGAACCACACATACACCCACAGGCTTGTAATAACCAGCGGGGTCCTGGCACATCCTGTGTGTACACACTGGTTCTCATGTGCCGCCACAGTGGATGCCATGGCCCTGCCACCCGTTAACGGAGGCAGGAAGATGGGAGGCATCTGATGGTGCTGTTGTCATGGGAATGGCAAGAATGGGAGAGATGAGTGAGAACAGCATGGCCTCATCCAAACCAGACGCTCTGTGGGCTGAGCCGGTCTGGGGTGTTGGTAACTTACTCGTTTAAACTGATCTGATGAAAGTTGAACAGTTTGTCTTCTATTGGTGGAGTGAAGCCTTAGAGTGCAATAACTGATCGTAGGCCTGTGTCAAAGGCGGTAAGTAACACTTAGACATGACATCGTCAGTTTGGACTCACTGCTTGGATTGCTCATATTAACCATGGACTCATACCACGTCACTGTTGAAAGTAGAGACACACACAGTTTTCAAACTTGAATTACTACTTATGCCTATGTAGAGTCTAAAAGTGGTTAACACATTAACATGCAGGTTGCAGATACTGCCGGAACAGTTTAGAATAATTCAGGACATCATGCTGACTGGCATCAGACAATGCACCAAATAATGAAATAACTAATAACCGGAGAGGAAATTGTGTATAAATGGCCTAATCAGCCCTCTGGTAATACATGGAAGTGCCTATTGAAGAAGTAAGGGTCCTAAAGGAACAGTTGTCCTTGTTCAGTAACCACTGTGTTTTATGCAAACTGCACACTACGGACTACAGTGGTCAGAATTGAAGCAAAGAAGTATTTCAGCAGTGAGGAAATAGTCTAATTTTGACTTACCCAGAAAAAACATCCCGTAAGGTCACTTGAGTCCTCTGTTCTTTACCGTTTATAGAAAACAAATGTTAGATGTGGAGTCAAAGAAAGCAGAACCTCAGACTCTCATAAGAGCCTCGGCACTTCATACGATCCTCACGTACCAATAGCTAAAACCACCAGCGCTCCTCCAAACTCCCTAGCCTCAGACAGACTGCGGCACACGACTGGCTCTCGCCCCGTGACTCAGAAAACACTTCCTCGCAGTAAAAAAGGAGCAGGAATTTCAAATGGCTACTAAACTGGGGGGGATTTCCTTATAAGAGTCAAAGCCATCTTGAAAACATTAGAAGAATTGGTAGCCAAACATTCCTATTGGTTTGTAGACAACTGGGATGGTGCTCCTATTTCAGAACGCTGGAGGGACGTATAGAGCGGGAAGTGGAGGGACCCTCAGGGGCCAATTTGGATTTGTGTGTGTGTGAGTTGGTGAGTAGGTGAGCATGTAAATTGGAGGTAGTCGGTCAGACAGCGGTCCAAGTCTGACCAGTATCAAAGTGAGTCAAGCTGGAGTGATTCCAGGACTCATGTGGGAAGAGGAGGAAAGCGCGTGAAAAAAATTGAAGAGGAGGGTTTGGGTTGCACATGCTTCTGACAATCCACCGCTCAATGCGTTCTTGTCAGCGGAGTATGGATGCGGTCTGTCCATGGATGATGGCAAAGGAGGGAGAGAGGAGAGCAAGAGAGAAGGGTGTTTACTTAGAGAATAGTAGGCTAAGGTGAAAAAATCAACAAAACGATAAGGGCAGAGGAAGTGGTGAAATCAAGGCTGTGTGTGTGTGAGGTGGCAGCCAGTGTTTGTACAGTGGCTTGGTGGTTAGCCACAAAACTCTAAATCAAAGAGGGTGTTGTGACGAGTATTTCTTGTCCAAGATTTCTTGTCTAACGTAAACTGAACTGACACATAGCTTCAACCAAAACTAATGAGACTTTTTAGCCCTAATTGTTTACTTTCATTGAACCAACAAGTTGGGGATAAATCAAACTAAACCTCAGTGAGTCAACACAAGTCTCTATGTGGGTTGAAAACTCTTCAAATATCAAGTGCATCTACTCAATAACATAGTATTGTATAAGTACAAGCATATTGAAACATGGTGCATAAGGACACGTCCTGGCAAGTTTGATTTCAATGATGCTCAACACAATTGGCAATCATGTGTGAAGTTGTAATATACAGAAGCAGAAATAACATTCGAAAGCTATAGTGGTGGGGAAGATTTCCAATAAAAATGATTCCCAAACATGAAATGGAATATGGTGCACAAATAGTTCACATTCTTTTATCCTGCTTTTGTTTTCATGGCATGTAAAACAGTTGTGTAAATCAAAATGTTCCTGTTGTTTTTAATGGAAAAGAAAAGTCATAGGTTTGTCATAGGATTTTTGAGAGAACTAACTTAATCAGGGATGGTTTAAGCTTGTAAAGCAGGCATTTGGCATTTGCACGTGGATCGCTCATTGATAAGGGCTCAAACCTCGGACAAACAGGCTAATGGATGGCTGTCTGGATTTCGAGCTCTGCTGAGGACACGTTTTATGGGAACAGCAAATAACAGGGACGGAATGAGCAGTGCCATGGCAGGAAGTCTAGCCTCTCTCAAACAATGATAGCTTTCAAGAAGAGCATAGGTTTTATGTGCTGGGATTGTGTGTGTAAGTTGAGTCTTTTAGGATCTTTCTACAGTTGCAGCGGCATTTCCATCTGAAACATTTAAAAAAAAAAGAAATGTAGGCAGTCCAGTCCATGCTGTTTTATTTCAGCATAGCTGTGATTCAGCAATAGCATTAGGCTTTGTGGATTTTCTGTACAACAGCATAATAATATATTGTTTATATACTATTATATATAGTATATTATATAATATATTATGTTTATTTGACAAAAAAAAGTAGTGAATAGACTCTATTCATCAAGGATAACACAATAAAGTTTAAAACAAAACTTATTTCCATTGTGGTCCTTGATGTAAAGCACAAACTTCACTCCAGGTAACAGGTATTATAATATATCGTTTTTACAACAGTTCAACAAACAATAAGTTAATATTGAGTAACTTACGTTTCTGAAAAAATGGCCAGTTCATCTGTTTTAGTTTGTCTGCCAATGGAAATTTTTTTTTGTTTAAATTAATTTATCATATTGCAAATTTCTTATTTCCATATACTTACTTTCCAAATACTTTATGGACATGAATCTTTTTGATACATGTGCTTGTGAGTGAGTTCAAAAGAGGTTAAAAGACAGATAGGGAAATGAGTGGAGAATGTGAATAGCTAAATTAAAATAGT
>NW_015506439.1:134685-193747 GCF_001515645.1 Sinocyclocheilus grahami | reverse complement strand
AAAAAAAAAAAGTGGGGGGGGGGGGGGGGGGGTTTGCAGGATGCTGAGTCATGCCATGTTACCATAAGCACCTCTCTCCACACTTTTCATTTATTGAATTTATTCCACGAACATGTATACTTTTTAAAACCTGTCAGAACTCTTGTTTATGCATTTACACGATCACATGAGCTGTGTTATCCATCAGACACACAGATTGTTTACATGATGTCTCATAAGGAATTAAGTGCAAGGAAAATACATTTATTGTCAGCAAGTGGACATTAACTCTGTAACCACTTTGCTAAATCCAGAGAGTAATTTGTTAGAATGATTTAACCTTTACTTGTGTTTTTTTTTTTACACAAAGCTAGCAAAGACAACTCCTCAAAAGAACAATGTCTTGTCTGTTTATTCTTATCACATTTTTGAAAAGCAGTCACTGGAAACACTGCATTGTATGGCATGAAAACACTGGAAATACAGTAAGAGTTGTATGGACTACGTTTATGGTGCTTTATGTCCTTTTCGTGGCTTGATAGACATTTCACTAGCAATCTACAGTATGTTGTATGGAAAAGAGCATGGGTGTAAATACTCCTCTAATGTTTTGAGGTAGAACAAGACATGCATGCTTTGATATGAAGATGAATAGATGATTAGATTTCATTTTTGGACTAAATATCCTTTTGAATTCCATCTTAAATGTTGAGACACAGAAGCCATTGGCCAGAATATGTACAGAATCAGCCAAATAAACCCATGTCAGTTCACTCTCAGCCTCCCAAGGCTTTACTACATGCATCACCTCACAGGAGCCGCGATTCACGCCAGATTCTTGCCATTTGGCGCAGAGAGGAGTGGACTCCCGCTACACACTGTTTTCTCTCCAAACACCGCATGTTGTTCTTTCATCCCACTCTCACTTTATTAAGTTCCACTCTTCACCACCAGCTAGCATCCTGCCTACACTGAGACATAGCTAAAAAATGTATCAACGATATAATGTTTCATATCGTTCGGTATCAATAATTATTTACATTTTTTATAACCTTTTTTAAGACAAAGAGCAATATAATTTTTTTTTTTACAATTAACCACTGTATTTTTAAATTAACTCAATTTATTGAGACAAACAACAAATATTTTTTTTGTTTTAAGAGTAAAAAAAAATAAATCAAATTTTTTATGTTTTATATGCAGATTAAATAGGTTAAACTTTTGGCTTGTCTCCCGAGGCCACAGGAGGGCGCAATGAGCAAAATAATGCAGCACATTTTAAATGTTCAACGCAAGGAAGTAATAGTCTATAAAAAACGTGCATTACGTCTAAATTAACTCATATGAATCAAATATAATTTCGTAAATTGCATAAACAATTATGAGCAAAACAGCATCATGTATATGCATTGCCAAAGAGCCGAATCGCCCATCACACAGATTGCCTTTAAAAACATATGAGACGCAGTGAAAAGGAATAAACCTCCACAAATTTGTGTTTTCTAAAAGTTTAAACTGTTTGAACTTTGCATGGCTTTCTATACATCTCTTGTGTGAGACACGAGTGCAGCAGTCATATTTGTCTGTCTAGAAAATGTGCTGAATATGCATCTGTGTGAATGGCTTGGTTTGGGTTTTAACCTAATCAAGCTCTTCTCCGCATTGAGCTTCTGTATTTCTCTAATATTTTGAATGAATAACGCAGCAACTGCGCGTCTCGTGGGCTAGACTAACAAAACATTAAACTACAACGTCACTTGCATCATCACCGCTGCTCCACTCATGACGCTCCCTGACGCACACCTAACATTGGATTGTACTATTTTTGCATTCAAATGCAAATGTTTATTTTCAATTCGACTAATATTCATTCTTTACTCACAATCTTCTCATCACAGGCAGGCACAGCCCTCATGTTCGTGTTTGTGTGTGCGGTCTGCATCACTCATAGCACATGCCTATATCGTGCACTACTGTATATCGAACATTTTTTATATCGTTATCGAAGAAGGTGTACCGCCGATACAGTTTTATCGCCCAGGCCTACGAGAACCACAGTGCAACAAAACTAGAATGATCCTATTATTATCAATGGAGCTCTCTACAGCAGGAGCACAAACTATGGAGCCAGATCATCCTCAAAAACAATACATTTACTAAACAAAATTCATAAATTTAGAGATTAGAGATTCAAACTATCTCTAAAGATATATTCCGACAGAACTAGTTTGACAGAACTAGTTTTGCCTGCATGGGAAGGATAGGTCCAGTACATTTGTGTTTCACATGCATACATAGAGAATTTAATCAAGTCTAAATTACATATGCCTGTGCATATATGTTATCACTAGTGGCCTAACGATATTGGTTTTTTGACAGCTGATGCCAATATCTTGGAAAGCAGGGTGGCTGATATAAAGCCGATATAATTTTATTTATTTTATTTAATATTTAAGAAATTTGAAATAATTTGAAAATGGATTAAAAAATAAATGTGTAAAATAAACAAGCTTATACTTTAAATGACAAAGTATTTTTCACAAATAAACAAATATTTAATACAAATATAATTAAAAAGGAAGTAAACACTGTAACCAACATTTTCTGGGAAGTTTGTGTGCATTGGGAATAACATTTTTTTAAATAAAGCCAAGGTAACACTCATTTTACATACAACACACAGTGAAAATGACATTAATATGACATTGGGCAACAGCATGAAGCGCAGCATAATTTGAAATCACGAGTTTAAAGTTAGTCGATCGCGCATCTCAATGAAGCTGAACTCTCCTCCTGTTCGTATTCAATCTGCATGGACCGACCGTCATACAGAGTACACACGATCGTGCAGGATACAAATGCACACTTCATAAGATCTCACAGCTGAATTTGACTAAGTTTGCAAGATTTTTGAAATTAGATGTTCATTAGTCATTCAAAGATTTGCTGAAATTATATAAATGCATATTTGCTGAATGCTGACGGCAAACGAGAAATTATTATTATGATGTTTGCCTTTCTATTACTAACAATATAAAAGCAATCATTATAATCCCTTTTTTATTTTAATTTAATTTATTTATTTTAATTCCTTTGTTTAACAGTTCTATCTGATTATGAGACAGACTTCTGTCCGTGGACAGAACTGTTAACGACGACAGCAAACAAGAGGGAGAATGTGAGCACTGTGTGTTCAGGTGCTGCCGTTCTCAGCGCAGTCAAATTAAAAGTCCCGCCACGAACGCATCAGCCAAACAGAAAAACTTATCGCCCGATGCCGATATTTAAAAAATGACAAATATCGGCCGATACTGTATATCGGTCTTGGCTATACATCGGTTGACCACTAGTTATCACGGCTGTCTGGATGCTAATAATTGTAATTCAACCAATGCAAACAATCTGAACTCAAATAAAAATTTTGAATTATTATCCAGCATTAAATAATTTATTTTCTCACTGAAAATGCTCTGTGAAGTGACAAAAGCATAGCCAGTCAGACGATATCTGATGTTTAATGTGCTGCTATGCACAGCAGATGGACCAGCAAGATTTTACAGTGAGCAAAAAAAAAAAGATGGAAACAAAGCTATTGGCAAAATTATGCTTGTCATGTCACAACAGGGTAGGCCAAAAACTTGGTTAGGACTTGATGTTACTTTGTCTTTTTTCTCTTATTCACACCATTGTACTTAAACATATGAAATACACCGGCTCAGAAAATATCCTAATATGGCGATATAAAAATAGTTTTTCTTTGTGCCTCTCAGCGCTCAACGTTATTCACCTAGTCCCGATTTCAAAATTCAGTCTTTTTCAGTGACACAAAATTTAGATTGTGTTCTGCCTCATCCACCACGTTCTCAAACTCTCACACACATATAAAGAGTCGCCCACAGCTGCGTCAGCCCTTCTCCCTACAGTCCAATCTGCTCCCCTTTCCCATGATGCTTCCCATTGGCACAACGGAGAGTAAATCCGATTTCTTCCCCCACAGGGCCTGTGCAGTGGTGCTGATATGGAAAATAATGTTAGAGAGCTGCTCAGACCCATAAAGCTTATTTCAGCTTATTTCTTTGACTAATGAGACACACTCTTTCTCACTACTGGACTCAGATGTCAACATATTAGACACTGATATGCATTAAAAATGTTAAAAGTACAGGTACTTCTGAACTCTACAATGCAATAAAAAATATAACACTACAGTCCTTCTACAGTATACTGAGACACAGTTTGTCATAAGAGAATGTATTTACATTAGGTGGCACAAAATATCTGGCATATCTCAAAATCTTGAATCTGTGCATTTGGTCTTGCATTGTATATACATTTTAATAGACCTAATATTATTAATAATAATATTAATAATAAAAAGAGGGAAAAAAAACAAATACTGCTTGTAATTTATTTCTTTGTTATTATTAAACAAATGAAACTTGATACTTGCATGGTTGGTTTTGCTGCACTATCAAGAAAGTCTTGAGATTTTGGTACATTTGGGTAGTATTGCTGGATAAAGAATGTTCGCTTACTATTATATAGCATGACAGTTATTGTTTTTTTTAGTTGAGCAGATATACTTACTGAACTTTAGACATTCTTCACATGACCTGTGTCATTGCATGCTGTGTGAAGTCTTCAGTTGGATGGTTGTCTTGTTTTGAAACCACACATAATGTTTAAAGGTTCAGTATGTAATATTGACAGCTAGCAGTTGAAATGGGTACTGAAGTCTAAATTCAAAATATTGGAGAGCGTTGTTTCTCCCACCCCCACCTCCTCCTTGATGCTCTCAAGGTTTGCCAGATTGAGGACAATTGACAACAGATGGTGATGTGCCTTACACATTGTAAGTTAATTAATTAATTTAATATGCCACGTTTTAATATGCCTACAGTTATAGAGCTTTTTAGATGGATCTGAGATCTCTGACTCATTTGCTGGCTTCCACGGCTGTTGTATACGCTGTCTTATCCACCAACTGGCAACCCGGGGTGTCGAAATACTATTGGGTAAATTGTCAGTTTTCAGAATCATGAAGACCAAAGCAAAAACAGACATTCCGACACGGAACACGCATTTCAAAGTCGAATAACTGACTGCAGCATTGTTGTGTTGTTGTTGTTTTTCAAGTATGTGAATTTAGCATGTTTCCTAAATCTGTAAACATATAATGGTGTATTTAATGTTTCAGTACAGTGCAAAAATTACATACAGCACCTTTTGTTTAAGAGCAATGGATTGGCAGGTAAATAGACAGCCCTTTACTGTGGTCTGGGGTGTTTTGGTTGATTAGATTGCCCAAAACAGATGTTAATACCAGGTGTGAATGGAGTCTTAGAGACTGTACCTCATGGAAATTCAATGGAATATCCCTGCTTTAAATCAAATGACAAAGCACAGTGAGCAGAGATATTAGAGACTTCATGGAATCATTCAAAACAAGGTGAAAGCTATCCCAGAGTAAGGTTTTGCTGGTGTGAGGATAAGAGTGTTATGAAATGGCAACTACCATAATCCTTTGTTACAGACCTTCATGCTCAATCTGAACAACCACAGCTCTGGTGGACAGAGGTGAACAGTGTAAACTGCTGTCAGGTGTGTTTCTCACAGGCGTGACTTGAAGCTGTAAGCACGGCTGTAGTGCAGTGTAGGTGGTGTGGGTTCTCAGTTGGGGCTCCAAGAACACAGAGATGAATGTGTCTCTGATCCATTGTTAAGATCTGCCATCTGTTTGAACTGAGCTGGGCTTGAGTCATCGCATTCAATTCTGACAGAGCTCCCATATCCAGCCACTTATTCCACCCAAACGGGACTTCACATGACTAGTATGGAAAAAGTACGGGGAATTTTAACGGATCTGGTTTGTTTCGGCTGCTGTTGCTCAATCTGTCGGTTTCTCATTGCATGCGGGGGTGAGAATTAATGTCATTTTTAGAGAGGCAGAGTCTCTAGTGTCGAGGTAGAGCAACTGTGTGGGAGCCCCACGGAAATACCATTACTGTTTTTACTCCTGAACTGAGTTTAATTGAAAAATAGACTATATTAGTGTAATGTCCAGATTTTTCTTCCAATAAACTGATCAGATGATCTGCAAGAAAAGTGAAGTGTAGTAGAGTTGTGTGTGTAACTCAAGCCTTTGACTACATACACTGACGCTGTGTGAGTGTGTTTTAAGAGGGCTTCAAACCCATGGCCCACACATTTGCCCTCACCACATCAAAGATCCCCCTGCAGTCAAAAACTGGGTGGTCTTTTTCAGCTGTGCGACCAATAAGCTTAAGAAAACAGGTAACCATGGACAACCAGACAGCTTGCACTGCTGTGAGTATGTAACTCAGTTTCATTAAAATAGACTGAGTGGGTGAATCTCACAAATCATATCTGGATCATGTTTCTCCCCAAAACAAAGAAAGAAATTATATTGTGCTAAAATCAAATGAAGATCATTAAGATTTTTAAGATGGTGTTTACATTTGAGATTATTATCACGTCAGTTATGCCGGGTTCAGACTACACGATATTGTTGTCAGTCACGATAGTCACTGTGTCAGATTACACGATTTTGACTCCTAAAATCTTGTCGTGTCGTGGACAAGAAACATGTCAGACTACACGTTGCTTCCCGACCATTTATCGCGTACCGTCTTTAACGACGCGCATGATGTCATCGAGAAGGCGGAACTAGCGACTGACTTCCGAAAACAAGAGTGTAAACATTGCTGAAGCGCTTCCGCTATAGTTCGCCAGCATTTTTCTTTCTTTGTTCTGTCGTGGTAGTCCCTCGATGACACATCATACAGGCAGGAGTACTGTTGCCACAGCTCCACGAACCTTTTCTCCATCTCATAATTCCAGCAGCACCATCATCTCTCTTTCGTTTTGCCATGTTTGAAACCTGTGTATGCAAGAGCTTCTGTGCTGCTATTGATCAACGTCACCAATGTGACAGAACTCGTAGTGGACGACGGAAAAAAAATGAAACATGCTAGTCTTTCTGTCGTGAAGCATCGCAGACGCGGAATCGGTTGTCGTCCACTATGACACATTACACGAGCTGAAACGATGGAAGCTTGCGTCCCGACACCCATTGTCGTTTACGAATCCCTACGACACCCTACGTCAAGCAAATCGTGGCAAAACCGAGCTAAAATCGTGTAGTCTGAACCAGGCATTAAGCACATTTTTCATCAAATACTCAGTGTATTGCAAAAATTAAAATAAAATAAAAATTATAATTGTTGTTACCGCAACTCTGTGACCTAACCACTCAATAAATCTCATTCATTAAAATTAATGTCTGGATTAAAACTTTTAACTAGTCTCAATAAGTCACGTGGTTTTGTTCATTACTTGGTTTCTACTTCTATGGTGTGGTGCAAAATCTCATAGGTCCAAAATCACACTTTATGAATCAAGACCTGAATATCCAAAATGTGCAGTGGTGGCGGATCTCCCAAACACGTTTGAGAAGCACTGAAGTAACCCAATTGTAAAATTGTTCAAGCGCCACTAAATTTTGCCAACATGGCTCAAGAACATGGCTGAAGCAAGTCTTAAAGGGATATTTCACCCAAAAAGAAAAATTCAGGTGCTGGTAGTCATTGACTTCCATAGTATTCTATGGAAATCAGTGGCTACCAGCACCTGTTTGGTTACTATCATTCTTCAAAATATCTTCTATTGTGTTCATAAATTCATACAGGTTTGGGCCAACTTGAGGGGAGTAAATGATTACAGAATTTTTTTTTTTGGGGTGAACTATCCCTTTAAGACTGCACAAAAATTTACATCTCAAAACAAGACAAAAATACAGATAAAAATTATTTCTGCAGTGTAAAAATCTAGGCTTCAGTTATGTTTATGCAAAAAACTATTTATTGTATATTTTCTTTTTATATTTATATTTTGGGGCGACATATGATCAAGACTTGACTGTTCTTGATAGTTCTTGACCGGCTTTCATGAGATTAACCTCAGCGTACAAACACCCACATAAACACAGCTCCAGTCGCTTTAGTTTTTATTATATGTAAAAATCTCCAGAGAGGCTATTGTATGGATAATGTATGATACATTGAGCAGCGCTATATAAATCTACTCTACACTACTCATGTGAGCTCTTCTGTCTTCAAGGTTGATTTACTCTTCAATGTCTTTATGTTTCCTCTTTTCACGTCTTCCATGTGTCTTTTTCTTCTACAACTCCATCGCTCAGTTTTCCTCTACAGAGTTCCTTTGTTACTCTCTCAATCTCCCATTCCTGTCCTCCCTTCTCACCTCCTTTCTCCTCCTCCTTCTTATCACCCTTCAACTTTTAAAGTCCTTTTCCTTTACAAATGCCTCTCTCTCTCTCTCTCTCATTGTCTTTGGCCCTGGTGGCTCGTTCATCAGTTTGAGAAAGGCTTGGTACGCTGTGTTGTCGTATCCACATAAATCAGAGTCCCAGTATACGACAAAGAACTGTAACGTCCTGCTTTAGTTTGTCCTCCTACACTTCACTTATAGTCAAGGTTTCTTGCAAGGTCTATAATACCTGGAGAGCTATCCATTAGCATTCCCATTCATCTCGATGGATGGTGCAGGACCCATGAAAGTATTTCACCTGCATGTTGCCATATTTGCTAATGGATGTGTCACAGGTGAAAATTCTACTTTCATTTAATGAAATAAGGAATTATTTCATGAGAGCACATAGCTATCTCTGAACGACTGTCAATGAAGACATGGCTTTGTTGGTGCATAATTGTGTAATTACGGAATCTACAGGCAGGGGCTAATACAGTTTTTCTGAATTGCTAAAACACTAAACCCCAATCTCTGAACCAAATTCTCACTAGCTGAAACCAATTTGTCGAATAAAGCACTCTTTCTGCTAAACCTTAAACACATTCAGGCAAATCTCATGCACTCTTTTTGCAAAACTCTAAACTCATTCTCATTCACTTAAACACTTATCACACTATGATGCACTTGTGCTGCAAAATGCTAAACACAAGCAACAAAAGTTAAACACAACTAAAGCACAGTTGTCATCGTTTACACACAACGATTCAAAATCGTTCACTTGTTCCTAATGACGTGATCAAACCAACTGTACAAAATATGAGCCAGTTCAGAATGCACAAGTGGCACAGGTGACTGAATCATGATACGAACAATAGATTGAGGAAGAGTACATGTAAGAAGTGGAGGATGAGGAGAGAAAGTTTCAAGATTTTTTTTTTTATTTGTCACATACATGGTTATATAGAGAATATATGACCAGCAGTGAAATGTAAGTAGTAAAGAGTAAGGTTTAGAGAGTGTTATCAAGGCTGGATCTGTCAGACCAGAGGGGTTTTTCTCTGTCTTTCTCTGCCTAGTTTGTCTAGTAAAAAAGACTACATTACTTGTGATGTGAACAAAGTCCTCAGGCCAGACTCAAGCACAAAGACATGATGATGAGACAGAATGAATCTCTCATTGACCCTGATTTTACACTTGCACAACTTACAGTATTTGAGTGTACTGTAACATGCTATTCATTTAGAGTTTTATTTGACCTTTTTGGCCTTTGTAGTTGGACTGGAGTATTTTTGCAGTATCCAAGTGCTGAATATATACAACCATTCAGTACTATTCAATATTCAGCACAATACTATTCTTGCAGTACATACAGTAGGCCTACAATATATTCACCGTACTCAGTTGCAATTACTATACTTTTTTACAGAATTGCAAAATCGTTTACTCAATACAATATACGTTTTTCTGTAATGTTCTGGATGCTGCGTTCTCCATTTTTCTCTGTAGTGTCTAATGAATGCTTTGTAGTAGTGCTGGGCGGTATACCGGTTCATACCGAATACCGGTGTTAATTTTTGTTATGATATGAATTTTTAAAATACCGCAATACGCCGTATGTCGCTTAAACGTCATGCATGAAAAAAAAATACCGTCATGTACCGTGAAACCGGTATAATTTTGGAAATTACCGTGATATCAATTTTTGGTCATACCGCCCAGCACTACTCTGTAGTGTTTATTTTATTGACTCACGTGTGTGCGATCTGAGAGCACCATTTGATTTTGAGTGCAAGTGAAATGCTTTTGCAGTGATTGTTTGATTTTGATGGAAGAGTCAGAGGTTTCATGAATTTAGTTTGAGTATTTGGATTTGTGTTTAAGGTTTTGAGAAAATTAGTGATGGTTTCAAGAAATGTGTTTTAGCAATTCAGAAAACTGTAATAATTTGGGTTAATATGACCAATTTCCACAATCTCTCTGATTCTTAAAAGCATTTCTGCAGCTCAAAAAGTAGAGCATGGTGCTAGCAACAACAAGGTCATTGGGTTGATTCCCAGCGAATAAATGGTAATGCGAATGCCTTGTAAATCATTTCAGATAAAAGCATCTGCCAAATCCATAAATGGAAATTACACAGGCTATCTAATTATCTAAGACTTCCATATGTGCATTTATTATTTGTAACTTATTTTATGATTCTATGATTTTATTAAAAAGTATTTTATTTTCTATCGAGCATGCTAGGAAAATCATATTTTAAATTGTATGATTCTTCCTAGGCTAAGCACAGAACAAAGATGTTATAATTCCATGCTTGTAAGACGCTAGGTTATATTCCTTCATGAACATGTATGACTTAGCATGCCCCACCTTTATCTTTTCTCTTCTACCTATTGTCTGTTGACTAACTAAAGGTCAGCCAACTCACTAAACATGAGTTGCATCTGCCAGAACCTGCATTAAACTTGAGTTATGCTGCCTATGGACAGATGCTGGTCATTCATGGAATGCCATTCCAGAGTCTGTTATACATCTGCCTGAACAGGGCCTTCAATGGAGGTTGAGCAAATTTAGGAGTGTTTCCTGCAGTTTGTAGAAGTGATAGAAGGTCACGGCAGCAGGAAGAGGAGCAGATGAAGAGAAACATAAAGCAGTGCTGCTTATAAAAACTGCTCCAGTGCTTTTGGTTGAGGCTGTGTGAATTTAAAAGACCAAAGAATCTGGTAAAAATTAATTAATTAATTAAAAAAACAGGCACATTGTTGAAAGGTTTTGCTCTGGATGGGTACAGTAGGAGTGCATCTAAAATCATGCTGTAAGTAATTTTACATCACAGTTACAGGGTTAATAATTGGTTCCATTTCAATTCAAAAGTTTTTTTCTTGAATATAAAATCACATTGTGTAACTTAAGTTCTTCCTTTTATTGATTACAAACTGACAGATTCCTACTGTGACGTCAGCGCACAATCCTAGCATGTCCTCACGCTGTGTGTCTTGTGTGAACTTTTCAGCTATTTTTATTGTATGTTTTTACAGAGTTTCTTTTTGAGAATGAACAGGTTTCTAGCCGACGTCCTTTGAGACGGTGAGAAAGCAAAACACGGATGCTGTACATCTGGACTCTGTGCTTGAGGACAGAGGTTGCTACTGCAATCAAGGCATCAAGATTTAAAAGACAACAGACACACAAACACACTTTCTCCCAATAAGCAGTGATGTAGCGTCACATTGTGTTGGGTAGCCTCATAACCGAGTTGAGTCAACAATCAAATGCACTTTGTTCACTCGAGAGTCTTATTAATTTCAGCAGAATGGTTCATCCATTTATTCATTTTCCAAGCAACTTTATTTTACACAGGCTCGCAGGAAGCCCAATGCCACAGTCCGTAGGCAGAAATCAATTCATTTAGACAATTAATTTAAGTTTAAGTTAATTTTGGAAGTCAATTCACCTAGTTACCAAGTCATTGTGTTAGGGCTCCAACACACCTTTTAACATGTGGGTTAGGGTGCTGCTTTGACCGTCACATGAACAACACTGCATGCACACTCACGGTCAGTGTTGGAGGTAACACATTACAAGTAACCTGAGTTATGTAATCAGATTACTTTTTTCCAAGTAACTAGTAAAGTAACGCATTACTTTTAAATTTACAACAAAATATCTGAGTTACTTTTTCAAATCGCCTAAGTAATGCAAGTTACTTTGTTCTCCCATTAATTCGCTGACACCTCTCCTGTCCCCGTGTTGAGAGAAATTGGGAGTGAGTTGCAGAGGCAAAGGCACTTCCTTCAGACTGAGGCTTATTAATTTCACTTTTAGTGTGAAAGGGCCTTTACAGTTGCCAAAAATATAACCTTTGGGTTTTTTGTTAATAAAAACATTAGCAAGCCCAACCCAGGTGACAGAAAGCAACACAAAAGTAACATAATGCATTACTTTTAAAAGTAACTTTCCCAAAAACTGCTCACAGTAGGGTGATTTCACCATTTACCACAATATCTAACCTGTATAATCATGATATCCCTTCTGAAAATAAGTGCACTTAATTGTATTCTGTGTGAAATTGTAGTGTTCACCAAATCTTAAAAGTATATATATATATATATAAAAAAAAGTCACTTAAGTGTGATTAAAGATAGTACACTTTCATGACTGTTTCTCAACACACTCAAGTATATAATAATGTGCAACAAAGTCAAATTCAATGTTTTAATTTAGAGTACATTTTAAATCATGTTGTAATCATTTGTCATGTTTTTAAAAAATACACTTATTTTGATGTGTTAACTAACATACTAAAGCACATGTAAAGTACTTGATTATAGTTTTACACTTTAACCATATATTCAAAGTAAGTATGAAATTACAAAGATGTACAATCTATCTATTTTATCCTTTTCTCTGATTAAAGGGGTTGCAAATAAAAGTGTCCCTTTGCAAATGAAGGCTGAGGTGCGAGCTCTCTCCAGAAACCTTTTATTCTTTAATTCTGTTACCCAGTCCCTAAAAACACAACTTTTCCAGATGATTTCTCACAGAGCTGGCACCATTCATCTTAAATTAAGCTCAGTTTCCCTCCACAGGCATTACAGTAAATGCGGAGCTTTGAAGGTGTGGCTTAGCATGTATTAGCTGAGCCTCTTTTACATGGAAACCTTATTCCCATAAAACATGTCAGCTGAACTGGCTGAGTGTTGACAGAGGGTTTGGAAGGAAAGCAAAAGCACTGGTGTGGATCTTGGGAATATCAGATGGAGAGCAGAATGAGTGGTGAGGGGGATGTAGCATTTCTACAAGCTTTCTCACGCAGCAAAGCAGAACAACATGTTTCAGCAGCCTTTCATGTTAAGTCAGAAGTGTCTGTGCAGCAGCAGGATGAGTGTTCAGGGTAACATAAGGTTACTGAGCAGAACTAGACTTTCTAAGATGTCCTGACATGAAAAAAGCAGCAAATGTGACAAGAGAAGTCAAATGGCGGATAGACACCTCTACTAAATCACACAGGCCAAAACTTTAAGTTACTGGTTATGTGTAATTTATATAACAGATAGTTCTGGCTCTGGGTATTGACTGATCAAAACAGAGTTACTGACCTGCTAAAATACACTTGTGTACAAAATGTGTGTGTGTGGTCCTGGTATTCCCAACATTAGGGGACCAAGAATATGAGTAAATTTTGTCCTTGTGGGTTTTTTTTTTTTGGTCCCCATGAGGAAAACAGCTATTAAATCATACAGAATTAAGTTTTTTAAAAATCTAAAATAGCAGAAAGTTTTCTGTGAGGGGTAAGTTTAAGGGTAGGGTTAGGGGATAGAAAATACAGTTTGTACAATAGAAAAATCATTATGTCAATGGAATGTCCCCATAAAACATGGAAACCCAACGTGTGTGCGTGTGTGTGAGTGAGTGAGTGAGTGAGTGAGTGAGTGAGAGAGAGAGAGAGAGAGAGAGAGAGAGAATAAGAACTTACACAGATTGTTATATAATGGACCATTTTTATTCATAATCATAAACTAGGATTCTAGGAACTAAAATTGTTAGCTCAGAACCTTGTCAGGGACTACATCTACTGGTGTAAGGATTTAATTTTGAGAAGACTGTGAATGATAACAGTGCTGCATTATAAGCATAAAATGTGACAAATAAAAAAAATAAATAAAACAACGTATTGTTACAAACGTAACCTCGGTTCCCTGAGATACGGAACGAGTACTGCGTCTGTTTAAGACACTTGGGGAAAACTCCTTTTTCTCAGATGACTGAAGCCTTTCAATAATACAGTGTAACTGCACAGCCATTGGTTTGTGCAGTGAATAAAAAACGAACCAATGGCTCGGCAGCGGAGCCCGCCAGAATGGGCGGGGTCATCTGGCTATATAAGCGGCACATCGCCATAGGATCCTCAGGTTTCTTCGACTGAAGCGATGACTGAGTCGTGCAGCTACATCATAGACTGTATAAAAACATGGACGTAGTGTCCGTGACAGCACCCGTAGGCTTCCGAAGAGCGTTTTTGAAGCTCAAAGTGGGCGGAGGCGGCCGTCTCCAACTTGGCAGCGCGTCACCGCACGTCACTCATGGATAATCGAAAATGGGCAGAGGCGGGAGCTGGTTGCTGAAACCACGCCCACCGAGCTCGACGGTGGTGACAGTAGCGGCAATCCACCTGTCACTCAAGTGGCCACGCCCTTAATTATGCAGAACTTTAAGGCTTAATATAATTTAAACGGATGAGTTATAAAAAAAATCACCCCCTCACAGTTGTCATGAAGGGCAAAATTAGCTATACAGAGCTAATTTTGGCTGTAAACATGTTTTTTTCTGCTGTAAAGTTGGGCATTTTAACACGGGGAGTCTATGGGATTGCCTCCCTTTTGCAGCCAGCCTCTAGCGGCCAGTTGACGAATTACAGTTTAAGTCACTTCCGTGTTGGCCTCACGAGAGAGAGCGGGAGGTTGCCGCTTGAGCTACATAGCACTGGTTTCCCAAGCGTCTTAAACAGACGCAGTACTCGTTCCGTATCTCAGGGAACCAAGGTTACGTTAGTAACCGAGTACGTTCCCTATCGACACTTCACTCATACTGCATCTGTTTAAGACGCTTGGGAAACCAGTACAATCCCGCCGTGCTATGCTAGAGGAACGACTAATACTTGAATTTGCAGGGAAGCACCGCAAAAGGCAGTAGGGCTAAACTCAAGAGAGGTCGGCCCTGCCTTGTATCATCGTCCCGTAATAATTCAGTACAGCCTCTGAACTCACTGAGGACCAAGAGCTTAAATGAGAGAGAGAGAGAGAGAGAGAGAGAGAGAATAAGAACTTACACAGATTGTTATATAATGGACCATTTTTATTCATAATCATAAACTAGGATTCTAGGAACTAAAATTGTTAGCTCAGAACCTTGTCAGGGACTACATCTACTGGTGTAAGGATTTAATTTTGAGAAGACTGTGAATGATAACAGTGCTGCATTATAAGCATAAAATGTGACAAATAAAAAAAATAAATAAAACAACGTATTGTTACAAACGTAACCTCGGTTCCCTGAGATACGGAACGAGTACTGCGTCTGTTTAAGACACTTGGGGAAAACTCCTTTTTCTCAGATGACTGAAGCCTTTCAATAATACAGTGTAACTGCACAGCCATTGGTTTGTGCAGTGAATAAAAAACGAACCAATGGCTCGGCAGCGGAGCCCGCCAGAATGGGCGGGGTCATCTGGCTATATAAGCGGCACATCGCCATAGGATCCTCAGGTTTCTTCGACTGAAGCGATGACTGAGTCGTGCAGCTACATCATAGACTGTATAAAAACATGGACGTAGTGTCCGTGACAGCACCCGTAGGCTTCCGAAGAGCGTTTTTGAAGCTCAAAGTGGGCGGAGGCGGCCGTCTCCAACTTGGCAGCGCGTCACCGCACGTCACTCATGGATAATCGAAAATGGGCAGAGGCGGGAGCTGGTTGCTGAAACCACGCCCACCGAGCTCGACGGTGGTGACAGTAGCGGCAATCCACCTGTCACTCAAGTGGCCACGCCCTTAATTATGCAGAACTTTAAGGCTTAATATAATTTAAACGGATGAGTTATAAAAAAAATCACCCCCTCACAGTTGTCATGAAGGGCAAAATTAGCTATACAGAGCTAATTTTGGCTGTAAACATGTTTTTTTCTGCTGTAAAGTTGGGCATTTTAACACGGGGAGTCTATGGGATTGACTCCCTTTTGCAGCCAGCCTCTAGCGGCCAGTTGACGAATTACAGTTTAAGTCACTTCCGTGTTGGCCTCACGAGAGAGAGCGGGAGGTTGCCGCTTGAGCTACATAGCACTGGTTTCCCAAGCGTCTTAAACAGACGCAGTACTCGTTCCGTATCTCAGGGAACCAAGGTTACGTTAGTAACCGAGTACGTTCCCTATCGACACTTCACTCATACTGCATCTGTTTAAGACGCTTGGGAAACCAGTACAATCCCGCCGTGCTATGCTAGAGGAACGACTAATACTTGAATTTGCAGGGAAGCACCGCAAAAGGCAGTAGGGCTAAACTCAAGAGAGGTCGGCCCTGCCTTGTATCATCGTCCCGTAATAATTCAGTACAGCCTCTGAACTCACTGAGGACCAAGAGCTTAAATGAAGGAAGCAAACGCCAAGCACTGGTTGTCATATGACAGAGTGCCCTGCTATGCAGAAAGGACCCGCGCCTGTAAGGCCGGGATGTCCAGACTATAGAATACCGCTAGACCAAGCCCAGGAAGAGGCAATGCCTCTAGTTGAGTGGGCTCTTACTCCCATGGGGCATTGAAGGCCCAAAGAAGAGTATGGTAGCATAACAGCGTTGATTATCCATTTGGAAAGTCTCTGCTTCGTAACCGGACAACCCTTGGTGCGACCACCGAAGCATATGAAGAGCTGATCCGACTGCCTGAACGGGGCGGATTGCTCAACATAAACTTTCAGCGCCCTGACGGGACAGAGTAAGTTCAACTCTTGGTCTTGCTCCAAAGGAGGAAGCACCGATATAGTTATTACCTGTGCTTTAAATGGAGTAGAGAGCACTTTAGGTACATAACCATGCCTTGGTTTCAGGACGACCTTAGAGTCGTTGGGCCCAAATTCGAGGCAGGTGGGGCTTACTGATAGCGCCTGCAGATCTCCCATACGCTTTACCGATGCTAATGTTAGAAGCAGAGCAGTCTTAAGCACCAGGGGACGAAGGTCAATGGACTGTAGCGGCTCAAATGGAGGGCTCTTCAGAGGTCAATCAAGGGGTCAAGGGGTCCATGCCAGTGCTGGCTGTGCTGGGTTGTGCAGATGGCAAGGGGGCGGGGTCAACGTATGAGCACGACAGCTCCTCCGCATCTGAAGCATCTAACGACATGCTGTCATCCATGGCGTCACACTTGCTTCCTCTAAATGAGACCAGATCGCTTGCAGCCGCAAAGGCTGGGAGGGTAAAGTGGACTGGAGAAACCTCTCTGAGCGGAGAGAGTGAGGCACTTCTCAGCCTGCGTGAGCTCACTCATCACCGAGCGCTGAGTTCCTCTGCCCCGCTGCTTTTTCCTCACAGGCTTCTGGGCAGAGAGGCGAGACTCATATCCTCAAAATGAGGACATTCAGTCTCAATGAGTGCTGCTTCAGCGTGGGTGGTGCCCAAGCATGAAACACACTCGCCGTGACCGTCAGCGGCGGCTCCCCTGCAAGAGCGACAGCATTTGAAACAACGCCGAAAATTTGCTCTGAAATTTGCTTTTTTATATCGCCGGATAGCGGCAGGGAACCGGAGACCGTCGCTGCTGCAGGCGCGAGGGCGGCGTGAAGCGGCGCAAATGGCCAAGCAGGAAGGGATCTCTCGATCCGCTGCGAGGCTTGATCACGGCGAACTTCGTAGTCTCGCAGAGCGAAGATCTAGTAGTTGTCGCTGAAGGAGAATAATCTCAGGATCCTATGGCGATGTGCCGATTATAAAGCCAGATGACCCCGCCCATTCTAGCGGGCTTTACCGCCATAGGCCCCAAGTGTCTTAAACAGATGCAGTACGAGTGAAGTATCGATAGGGAACACTCTTTTTAAGCCAGTCAGCAGGATTTCAGACTAAGAATGACTAGGCAGCCACTGGCTCCTAAAATTAAACACGAGGCAACTGATTGTTTTAGGCTAATTATTAAATTGGGCTACTACTACTACTAATACTAATGTGTACTTAGACCAGCAATTTAATACAACAATAAAAAAAATACCACAGATACAATGCAAGAACATGTTTTGTGAGTCTACTGGCAAAGCAGGCAGTACGGATTGCTGTGGACTGTAGATAAATGATAGACTGAAGGTGCAGTCACATTTACCTTTGCTTGCCAAAGTTTTGCAGGTGAAATCCAATAATTTCAATAGGAATCCGCGCAATCAGGAGTTTTATCACAATCAAAAAAGTTCCCCAGACCGATTTAGTTTGTATTCAATTTGGGGACGCGAATTCACCCGCACTAACCAACTGAAAGCTGCTTGGTTTGAAACTGACTTCTGGGTGAGCTGTGCCACATTGCCACAATATGCTATTGACAATTTTGCTGAAATTCCACTAATGTGACCAAACCTTTATGATCAATTATTAAAAAACAAACATTATATGTTGACGTGACCTGTGATGTGACTTTTGTCTCTTCAGCATATCTGCTAAATAACTTAATAACATTATTTTGTAAGTGACTAACAGCCCTGATGTTTCTTTTAGTTACAAATTTATGTAGTGGGTCATATTACCCACTGTACACTTTACTTCCAAAGTTCTTCTTTACAGTCAATTCAACCTAATTGGGCCTAAATAAGCTAAATAATAACCAAAAGATATATTTGAATAGTTTATCCACTAGAATACCAAGTATTACAACAAAGCTCTGTTATGAATTCCTAACTACAAACTGTCATATTAATGTGTCAGTATTTACTCTTAAAGTCTGACAAACCTACAGGACAAATAATAGTTAATTAAAATTTTACATGACTGAAAATGACTCAGTAAGTGAGTCAATGGTTACACTGATTCAAAGTGATCAGTCATTGAAAAATGACTCATTTAAAAGAAAGGGCTGATAAAAATCATTCACTTGTGAATTGGACATTGCACTGTTTGCTGTTGCATACAGTGTGCACAACAATAAGATGCTAAATAGCACGGCAGATTTCAATTAACTAACACTTCCTCACAAAACGCATTTCATAAAACTTCATATTCACCCTTGAATTACCCTTTAAGTTTTCCAATCAGCCACCAAATGGGGACTGGGGACTGTGTATTGCAAGAACACAAAATACTGTATGACCATTACACACACACATACACACCACATACTGTAAAGGCACACTGATTTACAGTACACAGCATATGACGCACACTCTCCCCAGATGGAGCGTGCTGGATGGCCACCCGGCCCGCCAGGAAACCGTGAGTTGGTGGGGTGTTCTGGCATGATCATTAAATCACTCACAGTTATAACAGTGTTTCAGAGCAGCACATCTTCAAACACACACACACTGTCACATAAAAACAACCGTTACATGTTCAGGTGACAGACACAGATGTCACATACTGCAAAAACATGCAACTCACCTTCATGCATTATATTTGCATTTATAAATGTGGCCGATATTTTTTATCCAAAGCACCTCGCAGTGTATTCGAGTGTATACATTTGTTTTTATCAGTATGTGTGATTCCCTGTGAATTGAACCCGTGACCTTGGCATTGCAAGCTAACAGGAACAAGTTTTGCTGGTGATATGATGTCAGCATATTTCATGGAGTGGTACAAATAATAAACCGGTAGAGATGTTGCTATACTGTTTATATTGAGGCCGATGAAGTTCCAAATACTGAACATGGTTTTTCGAGTTTTTTTCCCCCATGTATTTTGACCATTTTTTTTTTACCATTGCATAAATTAAATAGCCAAAATGTGCTTTTTACTGTTTTGTCTTGTTTTTCAAAGAAAAAAATCTATTACAAAACAACAATTAAAAAATATTTAACACTAAACTTTTTTTTTTTACATTCTAGCAGACATCATACCAACAAAGCACAATTTAATTTAAAATTAATAAGTTACTAAAATAATATTCTTTGGCGATCAGACCCCATACTTCAATCAGGCATGTATTTTTACTGTAAAATTAAAAGCAGCCTTGCTGAGCAGAAGAGACTTCTTTTAAAACATTAGAAAATATTACAGATCCCAATTTGAACACTATGTGTGTATGTTATAATAAATGTATTTACAGAGCTGTTGTAATTATTATCATTATTACTGTTTTACTTTTTATTTTGTTTTACAGAACGGCAGTAAAATTACAATACTAACCTTTATGAATGTTGGCATTCTTGCTTTTTGTCAACTTTTATTTTGGCGGAAACGTGCAGGAAGACCTCAATGCTTCTTTTTGTTGACAGTAGATTTATAAATGAGTCTCATTACGAATACGTCGCATGTATCGCACTGTCATGTGCCTTGTAAAAATTCATAAAAATGTGACTGAGCAACTGATGATTAACACTGTTTCAGGCAGATTTTCGCTTTGGACTTTGAACACTGGTTAACAAGCAGATCCACCACGAGTTTGTGCAGCACTGTCAGAATACATGCAATTTGTGCGAAAACATAACGTTCTGCAGTTTATTTACTAATTGTTTAAGGCCATTTCGCGATTTCAATCATCATACAGTAACCAGCAACAATCACCCCTTCCTCTTTTCATCGTGTCTCGCTGTCGGTGCTTGTAATGATTTTTGCGTCTTTCTTGGACAGTTTTAAATGTTTCCACACTGCTGACATGTTTGTTGCATTAGAAAGAGTGTGCGCCTCTCACTTTAGGCTGGTTGCTATTTGATTGCGTCCCGTCATTCTTCGGTACAATTTATTCGATTTTTTCGCTTATTCGGCCGAACACTGAAAGAGCTTTTTTTGCTATTTTCGGCCGAATAATTTCGGTGCATCCCTATTAAACATTGTACATTCCCTTCATCTCATTTTTTTTTTTATTAGGAACTTGATGGACGCAAACCAAACAATTAGATAAAAATGATTGATAAATCTAGCATCACTGCAAAAACAGATTCACATTATGTAACAGAAATTTAAAACAGTAATAACATTATAAAACGGATAGTTCCAATTGGATGTAATAACCATTATAATATCAAACGAGTGCAACAGTGGATTTTAACAGTGATTTGGGTTCTCCAAAGAGATTGTGCAAATGGAAAGATTCCATGAATGTTAAAGGTTCTTCATGGAACCATCAATGCCAATTAAACTCCTCTATTTTGAAAAAATGTATAATAGAAAGCTTCTCAGTAAAATACGTTTACATCTGCATCTTCGACATAAACACAAGAAGGACAGGGGTCCAATCCATCCCAGGTCTGATTTTTAATTAAATTGAATGCAGTATCCAGTTCATTACTTTAACAGTCTGCCTATAGAGTAGACATGTGTCGGCATTCGGTAATACGATATATCACGATAATGAACATACACAATATTGTTATTGTGGGTACTTATACCATGAATAATTATTACAAATTATTCAGATTTTTTGAATGCATTTAAAGAATACTTTCCCCATCAACTGGTTAAAATGCACAACACCGCTGCATGCTGCGCTACTTTCTGAAACGAATTTAAATGATTTAAACTGATGATAAATGATGCCATTCAGATTTTTGAATTCACAGTTGTGTTCATCACATCACTAAATACTTAGACTTAAACGGCTATTAGTTTTCAAACTTTTTTACATTTTAAACTGGACTACAACATGCCCTAGATATTCTTAGTTAATTTCAACATTTAATAACATGTTATTAAAATCAAAAGTTGTACCTGTATTATTTAATTTATTTAAGCTAACATGAACTAACAGCTGCATTTTTTAAAAAAGAATAATAACTTCTGTAACAAATGTAGCTAATATTGCTCATTGTTAATGTTAATGCATTAACTGATGTTATGATTTAATGCATTAACCAAAGAGACCTTATTGTAAGGTGTTACCTATTGTTCTTTATCATTCTTTTGCATTTTAATGTTTAAAACATTTGTTTACTTTATAAATTTTTGTGTATTGCTTAATTGTTTTTAAATGTCAAATTCTTTATGTTATATTAAAAAGTGATCAAACCTGACAATGCTTTTTCAATATCATGATAATGCTGTATACCATGATAAAAACTTCTGCAATTATCGCAACATGAAAATTTGATACCATCACGTGCCTACTATATTAGAGACACGTTTCAACTAAAAGGCAGAATATAAATGGCAGTAACTCCGGCCATGTGGTAAACTGATGATAAAGAAACTGAAGGACTTCATAAGAGTGTTCATTAGGAGGCCATCTGTTCAGCGGCAGTATAAGTGTGTCTTACTGAAGAACACTGACTGAGATCTTTGTGTGAGTGTATATATATATATATATATATATATATATATAGGGACACACTTGCACGCCAGTAAGCTCTCGCTTTCCAAACACATCCCACCTGTCAATGTGACTGTCAGTATCTGCTGAAACATATATGCATGTACACATTTACAGCACCAAACCTGTTGGGGGAACACAGAATAAGACTTATAGACGTATGACTCTATAAGACAAAAGGCCCCTACTAAGCAGTTCAGACTAAAGGACAGTGTGTAGAAAAACACCAGCAGTATTTACCATTTAGGTCACACTTTAGTATGGGGACCAAATCTCACTATAACAAACTACTAATTTGCTGCTTATAAATAGTTAGTAAGGTAGTTGTTAAGTTTAGGTATGTGGTAGGAATAAGGGATCTAAAACATGGTCATGCAGAATAAGACATTAATACATGCTTCATAAATACTAATAAACAGCCAATATGCTAGTAATATGCATTCTAATAAGCAACTAGTTTATAGTGAGACCCTAAACTAAAGTGTAACCTTCATTTTATTCTGTTTTTATTATGTATAATAAAAATATTTCCGTTCTGTACGGATTTGTATGCTTTGGCAATATTGTAGATGTTAGGGATCAAGCCAACATTGCTTTGTTGACTCTGACCCATGTTAAGCTGTGATGCTCTTGTGGAGATGTAGCTTCAAATCTGGCATGTGTAATATTTTTACACATTTATTTTTCAGGTAATACTTTACAACAATGTTCCATTAGTTAAAGGCGTCCTATTATGCTCTTTTACAAAGTCTTGATTTTGTTTTGGGGGTGTACTAGAACATGCTCTCATGCTTGGTGATTCAAAAAACGTATTATTTTTCACATAATTTACATTATTAAAATACCTTTCTCCCCAGCCTGGCACAAAAGGCTTGATTATTTCCGAGTTTGATGAAGGTCCACCTTCCGGAAAAAAAAATGTGTTGTGATTGGTTAGCTGTCCCAGTGCGTTGTGATTGACGAACAGCTTAGACGGTGTTTCAGTACTGCCACGCCCCTTGCTCCATCTTTCAACAAAAGCTTTTTGGCGAATCCGGCACTGTACTCCCTCATGTTGTGGAAGCTGTCCTCAGTAAAATGCGCAGCACACAATAGCAAATTGGGGTTATAATGCTCAGGAACAGAGTTAAAAAATAAATTGCAACACTGTTTCCTGACATCATCCGCTTTCGGAAGCGGAGGTGAAAAAAAAAACAGCATTTCAGGCGATCGCGTACCGAAAATTTGACGCAACAAAACTCTTCTTCTTCGTTTTCTCTGATGCACTAACTCTGCAGCAGCACTTCTTCTTCATCGTCTCGTCTGATGCACTCACTCAACCAAGCGTTCTAACCACAACCTCGCCCCTCCCCCCCCCCCCAACCATTCTAATTTCTGTAGGCGGGAATTCTTTTTAATGATATTCTAATGAGCCGCTTTGTGTTATCACAAAGCCCGGAAACCAACGCTATAGTCCAAACGAGCCGTTCGCTGTAGTTCTTGAAAAGGGATTTTTAAAAAACGAAATATCTCCCTTTGGAGTGGACTTTGAGATTTGTAACTTTCTAGATCTTTTTTATGCCCAAACATACACACTACACACTGACTAAAATTAAAAAAGTGAAAAAGCATAATAGGACCCCTTTAATGTTACTTATTGTATTAACTAACATGAATGACCAATGAACAATACATTTATTACAGTATTTATTCATCTTTGTTAATGTTAATTCATGAAAATACAGTCATTCATTGTTAGTTCATATGAATTCATAGTACATTAATGTTAACAAGCACAACTTTTGATTTTGATTTTAATAATGATTAGTAAATGTTGAAATTAACATTAAGATGAATAATTGATGTACAAGTATTATTCATTCTTAGTTCATGTTAACTATCTGGACGGACAAATATGACTGCTGCACTCGCGTCTCACACAAGAGATGTATAGAAAGCCATGCAAAGTTCAAATGGTTTAAACTTTTAGAAAACACGTCGCGAACTTGTGGAGGTCTTTGTATTAAGCAATGCATAAATACATGATGCCGTTTTGTTCATAATTGTTTATGCAATTTACGAAATTATATTTGATTTATATGAGTTAATTTAGAAGTAATACACGTGTTTTATAGACAGTTATTTCCCTGCGTTGACATTATGTGCTGCATTATTTTGCTCATTGCGCCCTCCTGTGGCCTCGGGAAACAAGCCAAAAGTTTCCTTAAGACCTATTTAATCTGCATATAAAACATTAGAAATTAGATTTTTGTTTAATTTTTATTGTGTGTTTGACTGTTAAAACAAACAAAAAATTGTTGTTTGTCTCAATAAATTGGGTTACTTAAAAAAAAACAGTGGTTAAATAAAAAAAAAATTCTATTGCTCTTTGTTTTTAAAAAGGTTATAAAAAATGTCAATAATTATCGATACCGAACGATATGAAACATTATATCGTTGATACATTTTTTTGCAATATCGCCGAGCCCTAATTGAACCTTATTGTAAAGTGTTATCTTTTTTCTTTATGTTTAACCACCTGACCAAGGCCGATGGAATTTGTTTCCACAGCAATCACACCATGTTGCCATAGAGCAGTACTGTGAAGTAACCTGGGGTTAAGTGTTTTGCTCAAGGACACAATGGTGGTAGCTCATGGCTTGCTACTCACAGAAAAATGCATTGTGTAAAGCTCAGTAAAAATATTCAAGGTAGCTGTGGAGAGCAACGTTGCCTACATAAATGTATTTAATTTAATGCCAAAAAGGTATTTTATCCAAATATGTGTGTGCCGCACAATGCTCAGGTCAGTTGTAGTCTGATTGGCATGACAAAAATGAAAGTTCTGTTATCATTTACTCACACACAAAAGAAGCTATTCTGAAGAATATTCATAGTATGGAAAAAAATACTATGGAAGTCAATGGCTGTTTGGTTACCAACATTCTTCAAAATAGCTTATTTTGTGTTCAACAGAAGAAAGAAACTCATACAGGTTTGGAACAAGTGTAGGGTGAGTAAATGATGACAGAATTTGTGATTTCTGGGTGAACTGTCCCTTTAACAAGGTTTGTCTTTTAGTTCAGTTTACCAAAAATCTGACTGGTATGATTTCAGTCACACATTTTAAAAGACACATTTTGCTGTGGAATGACCCCTAAAGGGTGCAGGACAAGATCCTGTGCAGCTGCCTGTGATCTCTCCATAGAGCCAATGATTATAGGTAATACACTGATTTTACTACACTTTACTGGTCAGCTTCCTATAAATGTAGAGACAAGCATTTTCTGCCAGGAAAAAGCACTGTGCAACTATACTGATCACTAAATTTGATGGAATATTATAAAGTTTCACAGGGTGAAACGCATCACTCTGAGAGATGTGTTAATGCTACTTCATTCACAGCAGCGTGTCTCAACTGATAAACTGAACCAGACAGAACATGAAAAGACTCTGCACTTATTTTTGGGAAGAATCTGTGGAATGGGTTTAGAAAAAAATAAAATAAAAATTATATATATATATATATATATATAATTTTTATTTTATTTTTTTCTAAACCCATTCCACAGATTCTTCCCAAAAATAAGTGCAGAGTCTTTTCATGTTCTGTCTGGTTCAGTTTATCAGTTGAGACACGCTGCTGTGATATATATATATATATTATATGGATATAAAATTGGTACACTTTTATTGAAAGCTAAAAGAACAAGGTACTTTATGTGAAACAGTAGCCTATAACTTATAGAAATAAAAAAAACAGGTCAAACTTAATATTATATAAGCTGAATATTTTTCTTACTTCTATTATATAAGGTTTTTCCATATTTTCAGCTGCAAAAATTTATTTAAATACAATTTAAAACACACATTTCATGTGATTTAGTTATTTTTCTGCAGTAAGCATAAAATAATCAAATATAAATAATAATATTCAGATGTAAATAAATTAAAGAAAAATACACTTATTTTTCATCTTATTGTTAAACATTATTAACTTTACTTATTTCTGACAATACATTGGGTAGTTAAAAGTTGATCACAGCAAAAGAAGTTACGAAAATGAAATTGTCTTCCCATGATGATGTCAATTTTTGAGCGTCTTAATTTTAAGAAATTTAACTTTTTTAATAGGCAAACTTTTTTTTTTAAACTAGTTTGATGCAATGAAAACTAACTCTATATAATCAGAACTCTACACTCTGCTATGAAGTTGTCTGTACTTATTTTCAGTTTAAAAAGTGGATTTTGCCGATACCGATAGCTAGGTTGGACCATACTGTCCGATACCGATTAATTAACCAATTGTTTTAAAATTGATACTGAACAAAAACTAAAATAGTGCTTTATACTAGTAATACTAGTAGTAGTAGTAAAAATAATAATAATAATAGTAAATGTTGAAATTAACACTCTAACAAGGAACAATACTTACACAGCTTTCATTAATCTTAATGCTACAAATGGACTCTTATTTTAAAGTGTTACCATTTCATTTCAACTGTCATGCTTAAAGATGCACATCTTTAAATATATACACAAAGGCTATAGCATTAAAATTATATACATATGGATATTGTATGTATACTCTCAGACTTGAACTGCTTCTATTCTTGAACACTTGATGATTATCTAATCAAAATAAAAGCGCAGCGCTGAGTCTAGGAGAACTCACCGGTATCACACACACTCCGGACGCGTCGCGTTCAACTCGAGCAGCGGTCTAAAACAGTTTATTTAATCACCAAACAGACACAAGTTTGCTTCAAGAATGAACAATTTGGTATAGATGAGTTTGAGGTTCGGTGTTTAAAAAACGGAGCAAATGGAAAGAGAAAGCGTGACCTATCTTATAGCTCTATAAATGAAGCACACAGATTTTATTAGAGCCACAGAAAGACAAATGTTTTGCTGAAAATGCACAATACACAATTCATTATGTACATTAACAACGATTCGGGACCAATATAATGTAATTTAATGGAAAACTGTGTGAATGGCGCTCTGTGGCGCGGCAGGATTTTCTGTCGGCTGCATTTAAATCTGCATCTGAAGTTTCCCGCTCTGTTCAGCGTGCAGTATCACGTGTCTAAACAAATAGCATGTGCTGTCAATGATTTCAACCACTAGAGGCCGCTCTCGCACTGTGTAATGACAGCAGACCCTTCTCAGCCGCTCCAGCAATGGACGCAACCCGGAAAACTATCGGCATGGATTTTTGACGATAACCGATAGTTCCAGCAATCAACTATCGGTGCCGATTAATCGGCAAAACCGATACATCGGTCAACCTCTAATAAATAGTTTGCGTAAACTGCTGCATCATTATTTAAATGTCTTTTATTGTGTACAATAAAAGGCATTTTAATAATAATGATGCAGCAGTTAATTTCAATGGGCATTAGCCGATAACTGGTTTCAAGGTATACCGCGATTTGAAAAATTTTACGGTTTCAAAACCACTAATATTTTTCGTTATATTGTTCCTGCAGTATGCGCTGTTTTTCATGTCTCCTCAAAGGCTGAAAGTGTAGGAATCCCACAGGTTGAGTGCAGTGTAGAGTAACACGACCCTCCTTCTCCTGTTGGTGTGAGCGAGCAGTCAATCACGTGCGTGTAGGACGGCCAAACTTAAGGAGCTTGCCCTGGAACTTACGCGATCGGCAACCAGACGTTTTTTGTCTTATTGCAACTCGTCTCTATTCTGGACTTGCACAAACCTGGAACTTACGCGATCGGCAACCAGACGTTTTTTGTCTTATTGCAACTCGTCTCTATTCTGGACTTGCACAAACTGCGTCGCAATGCAATCATTTTCCAAAATGTAATTTATGTGAAAATATGAAGTCTGTAAACGGCCGTTAACACAGGTCAGAGACCCTGAAGACGGACGCACAGAGAAAGATACTGTAGCGGGCAGATCACTCACTGTTCATGATGCACGCCACAAACTATTTGAAGTTACTCAATATTGATTTGGAGGTTTATATGAATGTGTTTCTGAGGGGAACTGACTGTCTTCAGAAAAGTTTACGTGGTATTTTCTTTTCATCTCGTCTCTGTATAGTTCACATTAAAGTGGTGTTTTAGCGCAGCGCTGCTTTGTTTACAGCGGTAACCAAGGAAACACTGTATCTGATGTTCCATGAGCGCCTCCTGCTGTCAGAGAGTGAATCTGCATATCATTCAGAGCTTCTGCTGTTTGCTTCGTTCAGGCATGTAGTATAATTTCACAAAGCTAGTCAGAACATTCTGTTTTTGCTTCAAATTGGGTTATTATTAAATCAAATTATGTATATGAAATTATATAACTAAATGATTTGAAATTATATAAATAATATGTATACGAATTATATAACTAAAATGAAATAACTGTAATTACAGATTTAGGTTGAATAAAGACTTTATTTTTTAAATAAAGTCTTTATTTTTCTTCTTTTTCGGAAACAAATAAAAAAAATAACCAAATTCTACTGTTCCTAATATTCTGTATGTTGCTCAAAAACAAAATATATGTTTGTGTTCAGTGGAAAAAAAGTTTTGTTTTTTTTAAACCCAGTCATTTAAAAATAACAAATTTTAGAGCTGTAACAACAATACCGTGATTCCATGATATTTTTGCTTAAGGTTATCATACCGTCAAAATCTAATACCCCATACCCATACCTATACCTCAGATAAATCCACCCATAAATGGCAAATAAAAACAAAATCAACTGTGACTGATCGCTCATTTTCCATGTCAGTCACTTAGATCTTTGTGTCCAAATTGGCCAGAATAAGCTGTAATATGGACCAGACCTTTTACCATTTAGTCAAAGATCTGGCTGAAAAGTGAAGAAATGAAACAGCCTGTAAAGGAACAAAACACTACACACACACGCAAATAGATACAAACACACCCATCTTTACAAAGGAATGGCCAGAGGCTCTCAGCCACTTGAGCAGCTACTGACACACCGCCAGAGAAAGACGACGCATCAGAGCATCAGACAGCCTGTAATTATAGCCTGACCTCTCTGCAATTATCGCCATCTCACAGGAAACAGCCCGCTGTCCTGCGACTAATACATAACTCACAACTCAGAGCCAAGCAACACACAAACACAAGCAGACCGAAAGCGAGTGTCTGTCCCTCCCAAAGCCAAGCTTATGTTTGGAGAGGAATGCTAACTGACTACTTACAGAATACCACACAGTAAACACCGTATACTGAATACTATTCAAAAACAGGGAGTAAAACAGTATGCAGTATGCAGTGATAAATGTTTCAAACAGTAGAATGCTACATAGTTGTCAGATGGCATCTGAAATAAACAGTAATTTAGTCATTTTAATCAAATTTCATGTACATTGTAAATTCAGGAACTGGATTCATTGAAAGCTTTCTAGAAAGAAGTTCTTAAAGGGGTCATATGATGGTGGTGTTCGGCCAATCACAATGCACTGGGTCAGCTGGCCAATCAGAGCAGACTGCGCTTGTCAAAGGAGGGGGCTTTGTTGAAAACGACGTGTTTGAGAGAGGCGGGGCATAGAGGACCTACAATAATGTACAGTATTTGAAAAATAATGTGTTTTTTGAACATTAAAGCATGTCAACATATTCTGTTACACAAAATAATGATCTTTAAAATAGCATCATATGACCCCTTTAAGATAAATTGTAAGATTCCATACGCATTCAAAAAGTTTAAAAGAACAGCATTTATTTAAAATATAAATATTTTCTAACAACATAAGTCTTTACTATCACGTTTTTATCAATTTAATACATCCTTGCTGAAAAAAATATGAATTTCTTTTAAAAAAGAAAAGAAAAATACTGACCCCAAAATTTTGAAATATTTCTATTTTAAATAGATGCTGTTTTTACTTTTTAATTTTCAAAGAATCCTGAAAAAAGTATCACAGTTTCCAAAAAAAAATAAAAATTAAGCAGCACAACTGTTTCCAACATTGATAATAAACCAGCATCTTAGAATGAATTCTGAAGGATCATGTGACACTGAAGACTGGAGTTATAATGCTGAAAATTCAGCTTTGATCACAGAAATAAATTTCAAGTATATTAAAATAGAGGACCGTTATTATACATTGTAATAGTAGTTCACAATATTACTATTACGTATTTTGATCAAATAATTGCAGCTTTGATGAGCATAAGAAACCTCGTAAACAACATTAAAAATCTTACTGATCCCAACAGCAGTGTGTGTGTGTGTGTGTATATATATTAGGGATGCACGATATATCGGCCACCATATCGGTATCGGCCCATATCGGCTCATTTTTTCTGTTATCGGTATCGGCCTTATATATATATATATATATACACACACACACACACATTTTTTAATGATTTATCTTTCTTAAAAATGAAAACCTGAGGTTGGTGTGTCTAAAAATGAAAAATGTGTGCTCAATGTTTTTGTTGCTATTGGCTTGACTGGAGTCCAGCACTCAGATTATGCCATGACAATTACAAAATTAAAAATGAGGTCTCTATTTGACATGTTTTTTGTAGAGTTGTTTCTAACTTTCTAATCCTACAAAATGTGCACTTCACATATTGTTTACATTAGTGATCATTGGTGTCACTTCAGAGTAATGGTGCACATCCCTAATAGTAGTGTATTATATGCAACAGCAGCTAGTGTATAAATGCTTAATTACAACAATTTGATACAACCCAATACATTCATTGTCTATCTTTTTTTCGGGATTAATGACAAGTTGGAGGTTATTCTAACTTTAAGAAGTGATTTACGATGACTTTTAAGAACATTATTTTCAAGAATTCATGTCCTAAGAACAATGGTAAGACAAAAGATAAAATATTTTAATGTTCTTTGGTAATCCAAAATATTTTTAACTTTCTAAAGTTATAAAATAAGAAGAAAATGGCAGTTGAGAGTTTATTTTATTCTATTTACTTTATTTTATTACGTTGTTTTATTCTAAAGAATGTTTTGCATATCTGGCCCCTGGCAGTCAGATACAGAGTCGAGGAAGAGATGTATCAGTTCTCGCCTGACAATAATTCACTCTGCATTATGGGATACAGTTCTCGCAGTGTGTCTGGTTGTACGCTTTGGCAAACGTCATCCGTCTGTTCCATACAGAACATTTGCATACTGTGTGCAGTATACATACTGTTGTATGCTCTAGCAATATTAGCATGTTAGAATGCTATTTCAAACATAACCCAAGTGTAGAGTCAGCTGTTTGCTTGACACCCATTTTCCTCTTCTCACATCGTCCTTCTAACTGAGAGCCAGAAAATGGGAGACAATCGGCCGCTTTACAGAACACGACAGAGAAAAATGGCAGCAACGTGTGAAAAGATGAAAGAATAAAAGCGCCATTATTACTGTACAGTAATGACGCCTGGGGAGGAAAGAGATGGCGGTGAAAGAATACAGGCTAATAAAGACCAAGAAGAAGTGAAACGCACAAGCACCATTACCCAGTGTGCCGTTGTGCTTGGGTATCAGATGCACCCCTCACCCCTCATTCCCAAATCCCAACTCAACCTCGCCTCCATCTACGAGCATTAACCAGAGCTACACAACAGACTAATCATTAGACTTAGTTCACACCTCGCTCAGAAACACACTCTTAACACACCATCAGCAGCAATTCATTCACCTGCCACTTCAGCCGGAGAGACACTGCTTTATTTTCAGGGCTCAACAACGCCAAGGATTTCTCTGCTGGCCTGGCTGAGTCAGTGCTCATACCTGCTTGACAGTATTTTCACTGGACCTTAATTCATAAAAAAATTTTTTTTACATATTTTTACATGCGTCAGAAATATACATTTATAGTTTCCAGCAGGGCCATAACTCTCATTACAGACACTGAAAGGGCCAAGACGCCTGCAGTAATCAGATCTGGCCAAATTGTCAGCCCCGGTATTTGATATTCTTGATGCTGCTCTGCTGCACTCCATTACACTCTCTGTTTGTTTTTAGGATGACAGAAGGTTTTAAAAGTTAAATTTTTAGGCTTGCCTGCCTTAGTGGTCTAAGCATGAATTCCAGCACAACACTTCCTTTTTAATGCAAGCAAGGTACAATATAAGTACCCTAACATTTAATATTTGACAACGGTTGTACAGTAGAAATGTTAAACAACCAAAAGTGGTATCCATTGATGTAAACAACTTTTTTTTTTTTAAATATAAGGTATAATTTATGTGTAACAGAGTTATTTTTGGCACATTGGGTATACAATTAAGAGTGAATGTGTTCATATTTTACAATAAAAATATAATTTATAAAAAGTTTAAATGGATTACTTTAGAATAAATTCTAGTTATTTTACTGTTTTTATTATTATTTGAATAAATCTCTTTAAATCCTTTAATTATTATATTCCTTTAAATAAAAAGGACCATGATGGCTAAGGCCTTGGTTTCCAGTAAACCAAAAGTTTTCAAGTTATTGAAACAATATCAACAAACATCATATCTGCAACACTTGACATGATAGGGCATTTGCCATTTTTTAATTAAGTAAAATTGTACTTTTTATCTACATTTTAATAATATTTTGGATGTATTTTATTTTCAAATTTTATTATGCAATCATTATTGTGTATTATTATTATTATTATTATTACTACTACTACTATTTTTATTCTTATTATTAAATCTGCATTGGTGTTTTGACAATATTGTAAAATATGTAAAATAATCATGGAGAGATTATTTTTTATGTTTATTTATTTTCATATTTTATTATGCAATCATTATTGTGTATTATTATTATTATTATTATTATTATTATTTAGTATTAGTAGTAGTATTTAATCTGCATTGATGTTTTGGCAATATTGTAAAATATGTAAAATAATCAGAGAGATAGAGGGTGGTGTTGACACCTGGCTCTCTTTGAGTACAGTGGGCTCTGTGCCTGGACCCGCAGCTGTTTACTGAAAACACCTGCCACAGTGAGTTAGGGGTGGAGAGGTTGGGGGGTTGTTGATCAGTCCAGACAGGCCCGGCGCGGGCCGCTCCCGCCACGATACACCGTCAGAGCCATAAATCCAGCCTAGATCTCCCCACGGCCTCCAGAGAGGAATCATCAGCACTCCTGCCCCATAGCACGGGATTAACTCCTGCACCGCAGCTGTCTCTTTAATATTAGATAGATGTTATACAATTCTAATCCCTCGCACTAACCTCTTTAACCATCTCCACACTAAATGATGTGCTTTTCAAACACATCCTAGAAGCTCAGAGTCTCAAACTAAACCACTGTTTCAAATTTCCAGTAGAAATCTTACTAGATTCTTATATTTCAGGAAGGAAATATGAGTGGATTACACTGGAGGGGTTTAAAGGCAATTAATATTGAGTAATATTAACAATTTAACTGCACTGGCACTATGGGATGAGAACAAAATTTTAACTTTGAAATAAATCAACATTAAACTAGCTCGAGCTGAATAATGTCACTATTGTCTACTGTAGGGCTGCTTATAACCGAATGAAACTTGTTTCATAATTGATGAATTTTACCATATTAACATTGTTAATGTTATTGTATACATGTTATTTTCTAGGGTTGTGACGGTGAGGAAATTTTTCCACCGGTTAATCGACGTGTGACAACACCGGTAATGCCGGTTTCACCGTGGGGGCTGGGGCTGGGGGTGTTCCCGCTTTTCCTCGCTTTCCTTCGCTTTTAAATAGCTTGTAAAAGCTGCGTGCGTATTTTACTTTCACTTTCAAATAGCGGCAACTCGGCGTAAAGCAATTGTTCGTTTTTAGTTTGTTTGAATTTCCCCTCTTTTCCTCGCTTTCCTTCGCTTTTAAATAGTTTAAAAGCGCCGTGTGCATTTTACTTTCACTTTCAAATTAGCGGCAGTTCTTCTGTCTCACCTCACTCTTCTTGTCAGTCAGCTCGACTCGCTCTCATTCACTGAATAAATGAAATCTGATCTGTGATGCGACTGTCGTTCGGCACGCTGCATTGAGCAGCCGCGTTCAGTTTTTAATTGTAGTGTCGGTTCTTTTACTGAATGAACTAAACTAAATGATTTTTATTACTATAAAAAAATCTAAACAACGGTGGGGGTCGGTGCCGTGGTGGGCAAGTGACATAACCGGTGTTGCGGCTTAACACCGGTATCACCGTCAGCACCGTCTATCGCGGCAAGCCTATTATTTTCCTGTTTGTTAATGTGAAGCTGCTTTGAAATTATCTGTATCCAAAATTCAGTGCCACAGTAGTGCTGTGGGTCGTTTCTAGATAATCGTTTACTGTAGCCATGTCAAAAGAGTCCTTAAGTGTCTGTGATATTATGGTCTCTAGATAGGGATCCTTCCACGAAAGTCTAGAAGATTTATTGCCAGGTTCTTTGCCACATTTTATCATCAGCCAGGTGAAAATCATAAACCCGAATGGTTAGAAAAGTAACAGAACACTTCTCCTCAAAAGGCTGTAGCACGACGAATAAAACACCAAAGTTAATGCTTAGTGTTTGGGGTTTGTTCAAATCATTACTATGAACAGATTTAGTCATGCTCACCTTTGCTCCAGTAATTGGTTCTGTCTAAAGGTTTTCAGAATAGAAATTAAAAAAATATTAGTGAATACAAACATGTAAATAAGGCTTTATTTCAGATTTGCCCACATTCTTTTCTTTATAAACAGAAAGACACTGTGCTGTCATTTTAATCTCACATCTGACAGAACAAAACTTACTGATCAGAGCTAGAGAGAGAGAGAGAGAGAGAGAAAGAGGAGGCAGTGTACCCTAGTGGTCAAAGTGTGCACTATAGGGGATACTGAGGACAAAGGCTATGCATATTTCCATACTACTGTTACTATTTCTGCAGTATACAGTATGTATACTATGTACAGTATGCAATTTTCTGCATTCATAAATGGATACAGATGATTTACAACAATGTACAGTAAATTGACAGTTTTACACAAGCATTCTGGTCATTAATGCATTATACAACAATTGTATTTACATGATTATTCTTTCTTTACTCATCAGTATTAATCTCAGGCGATTTAGTATAAAATTATTTGTCAATATGATTATAAGAATTCCACAAATTTAGGGTCCTTGTTTTAAAAAGCTTTGAGCCAGATTCTTATCTTAAATGCAAAAATGTGTTTGTTTTTTTTTCAACAGGGTGTCTGTGACAATGCATTCTGTACACTCACTCCGAGTGCAACAAGTCCCTGTGCATTTGAGACACAGGCAGCTGCGTTCAGCCTCCCTTGAGACTGATTAAATTGGAATTTCTGATGCTAATCTTTGTTTTTGCACAAAAGGGCCGACACATCCTTGAAAAGAATGCAGCATGTATATTTAATGGCACAACTCTTACTCAGTACAGAGTATCAGTGAAGTCTGTCGCTCTGATGAAACACAACCAATTAGTGACAGACAAATTCTCATTCAATCTCATTCAAATACAAATACTTTACAAATTAAAAATACAAAATTCAATGGGACAATATAGGTTGTGCTGCGTACACCTGTCAAGACATTTTTGCTTGCTTGTACAAACTAAGGGTTGAGTCAAAATATGTATTCTTTATTTTTATTTTATTTATTTATTTACTTATATTTTTATTTACTTATTTATTTTGAGGTAATCTACCTCTCAGTGGTGTGCCGTGGTGTTCTGAAATGAGGAGGCAAAGTTGTAAAAGTTTTCTTTTTTCTTTTTTTTATCAAATGTACATTGATGTCCTAGTCACATTTTCTGGGTAAATAAACATTCAATTATAAGAAAAAAAAAAAAAAAAAAACACAATTCTATTTTTTTTTTTTACATTAACAATGTAATCAATATTCTATTTATTAAAGCCATATTAACAAGTATGAATTTCATCAAGTGTTTTTAAGCATTTTACATTTATTCCTTAATAACTTACGGCAGTAACAATACACTTGATTCAATAGGGTCGGTGCCGTGGTGGGCAAGTGACATAACCGGTGTTGCGGCTTAACACCGGTATCACCGTCAGCACCGTCTATCGCGGCAAGCCTATTATTTTCCTGTTTGTTAATGTGAAGCTGCTTTGAAATTATCTGTATCCAAAATTCAGTGCCACAGTAGTGCTGTGGGTCGTTTCTAGATAATCGTTTACTGTAGCCATGTCAAAAGAGTCCTTAAGTGTCTGTGATATTATGGTCTCTAGATAGGGATCCTTCCACGAAAGTCTAGAAGATTTATTGCCAGGTTCTTTGCCACATTTTATCATCAGCCAGGTGAAAATCATAAACCCGAATGGTTAGAAAAGTAACAGAACACTTCTCCTCAAAAGGCTGTAGCACGACGAATAAAACACCAAAGTTAATGCTTAGTGTTTGGGGTTTGTTCAAATCATTACTATGAACAGATTTAGTCATGCTCACCTTTGCTCCAGTAATTGGTTCTGTCTAAAGGTTTTCAGAATAGAAATTAAAAAAATATTAGTGAATACAAACATGTAAATAAGGCTTTATTTCAGATTTGCCCACATTCTTTTCTTTATAAACAGAAAGACACTGTGCTGTCATTTTAATCTCACATCTGACAGAACAAAACTTACTGATCAGAGCTAGAGAGAGAGAGAGAGAGAGAGAAAGAGGAGGCAGTGTACCCTAGTGGTCAAAGTGTGCACTATAGGGGATACTGAGGACAAAGGCTATGCATATTTCCATACTACTGTTACTATTTCTGCAGTATACAGTATGTATACTATGTACAGTATGCAATTTTCTGCATTCATAAATGGATACAGATGATTTACAACAATGTACAGTAAATTGACAGTTTTACACAAGCATTCTGGTCATTAATGCATTATACAACAATTGTATTTACATGATTATTCTTTCTTTACTCATCAGTATTAATCTCAGGCGATTTAGTATAAAATTATTTGTCAATATGATTATAAGAATTCCACAAATTTAGGGTCCTTGTTTTAAAAAGCTTTGAGCCAGATTCTTATCTTAAATGCAAAAATGTGTTTTTTTTTTTTTTCAACAGGGTGTCTGTGACAATGCATTCTGTACACTCACTCCGAGTGCAACAAGTCCCTGTGCATTTGAGACACAGGCAGCTGCGTTCAGCCTCCCTTGAGACTGATTAAATTGGAATTTCTGATGCTAATCTTTGTTTTTGCACAAAAGGGCCGACACATCCTTGAAAAGAATGCAGCATGTATATTTAATGGCACAACTCTTACTCAGTACAGAGTATCAGTGAAGTCTGTCGCTCTGATGAAACACAACCAATTAGTGACAGACAAATTCTCATTCAATCTCATTCAAATACAAATACTTTACAAATTAAAAATACAAAATTCAATGGGACAATATAGGTTGTGCTGCGTACACCTGTCAAGACATTTTTGCTTGCTTGTACAAACTAAGGGTTGAGTCAAAATATGTATTCTTTATTTTTATTTTATTTATTTATTTACTTATATTTTTATTTACTTATTTATTTTGAGGTAATCTACCTCTCAGTGGTGTGCCGTGGTGTTCTGAAATGAGGAGGCAAAGTTGTAAAAGTTTTCTTTTTTCTTTTTTTTATCAAATGTACATTGATGTCCTAGTCACATTTTCTGGGTAAATAAACATTCAATTAATATTCTATTTATTAAAGCCATATTAACAAGTATGAATTTCATCAAGTGTTTTTAAGCATTTTACATTTATTCCTTAATAACTTACGGCAGTAACAATACACTTGATTCAATATATTTTATTGGTGAACTTATATTCAGCCATTCTTTTTAATAGTTAACTTTTCACTATAATTTTTCAGATCATCAGTCATCAAAGCTCAGTAAATATTGGTCACAGACATGGAGATTTAGCCTACTTTAAATTTCACCAAGCTGATTACTCACTAAAAACTCCCACAGATCATGTTTACAGGCCATTTTAAGTCTTATTTTGACGTAACAAAGTGGTTAAATCTAAGTGTGTGAGTTCTTTACTTACTTTTTTAAATGAGTCTTCCCATTAATGCCATTGTATTGTTAATTCAGACTGATTCGCGAAAGCAGAACGAGCATGAACACAAGAGGTGGGATTTATCGCATGAACCAATCACAGACGAACATAACCAGTCATTATCCAATCATATCACGATGGAGGCTTTGCCTCCTCTCACGTGACTTTCCCCCTTTCATTCTCAATTACCGCCCAGCAAAGTCCCCGCACGCTTAGGGGGTCTATTAAAACTCAATGGTCTCAGGGAGGCTAGAGAGACGTGGACTCGACGCAAACTTTACCTGCTGGTGGACAGAGATTCTTTAGAAAAACGAGTGATTTATACACTTTTTAATGTTATATTTTGTAATATTGGCATTGTTTGATTTTTTTTTTTTCATACCCAATATTTCTGCCTCCTAGGAGAAAACACCCCTGCTCTTATAACTGATGTCTGTAGAGGCTAACTTGCAATGACCCTGGAACAATTCTTGAAAGTTTATATTTTTGGTAGATCAGGGGTGTATTCCAGAAAGGAGGTTCAACAAACTCTGAGTTAAAACTTGAACTCTGAGTTGACTTACCCTGAGATGGGAAACTCTGAGTTTTCGGTTTCAGAACAGCTGAATTGTGTTAGTTCAATCCACTCTGAGTATGTTGACTCTGAGTTTAGAGCGTGCACCACAACTATGAAAAGCCATGATCAATGGAGCTCCGAAATTATGATTCACCATGGCAACAGCACCCGAAAAAAAAGACTTCCGCATACTACGCAATACATAACTTTAATTCTTAATCACTGTTATAATATCAGAGGTGAAAACTTGCAGAACGGTAAGTTATTGAACTAATCTTCATTTCATGGTAGGCTATCCCACGGGCAAAAAAACAAAAACAAAAACGTGGCAGCAGAAAAAAAGAAACATAAAAACATAAATTAATTTATTAATTTTAAATTTATTTTTCACAAATGAATTAACATTTTTCATTAATTGTGAATAATTTGTGTTATTTAACAGCTGTGGTGGTGGTTACGGCATATAGCCTATATCGCACTACCCATCCATCTGGAATCCTTCCATTCAATTCAGTAATTAGTTTCATTTTCGTAAGGCGCGATGTTAGGAATATGCGTGTCATCAATGCATCCAACCACACTGGAAATCCTAAAGGAAATTCTAATTATTAGGTTACTTCCAGAGGTCACAGCAAGATGTTATCAAGTGAACGTCATTTAAAAGTGGTACCGCTCAAATAAATAGGCTATGCATGTGGATATGGCAAAATAAAATAAAGTAAAATAAATTCCACTCCTGTTGTAAATGTAACTCCCCACAAATTAATGCAGCCTCCTCATCTACAGGATCCCGTGTAAAGAGACATGCCCTTTTTGTCACATTTACAGTGTCTGCATGATGAAAATGAAAGTGGTGTGGTGAGAAAAATAAAAAATAAAAAAAAATCTTGTTTCCATTTCCATTAAGATTATTTTTCTTACCCCAGTGGCAGATAATTTCCCCCAGGAAACAAGACTAAATGTTGTATTTTATTTTTTTATATAGAAAATGCATCTTGATTTAAGAATTTTTAGATATTTGTACTTGAAATAAGGCAAACATCTCAGCAATAAAAGCATTTTTGCCGCATGAATGGATGAATGAATTATTTAAACATCGTTTACGCTATAAAAAGGGAGAGGAGACCGAAAGAAACTCTGGGTTTACTGAAGAAAACCTGATCCCGACCAGATTAGGTTCACAGAGTAAGTTACTATGGTAACTTACCGAAAGGTTTAGTTTTGTCTTTTATTGGAACCGAAAACACTGAGTTTCCCTTTTCTGGGGCTAACAAACTCTGAGTTTCCAACAAAACCCACTTTCTGGAATACACCCCTGGTAGATCAGTATCTTGGCCTGGCCAATATTTGGTCATTTTGAGATTTATTCGGCATCAATGGATAAACATAACCACGACCACTGACCAAATAGCAGACTTGTTAGTTTTACTTTGTGTAAGATATAAAGTTTATAATAAACTGTTTCGGTTTTAAAATACCATAATGGTAACAATTTACAATAAGGTTGTATTTGTTAACATTACTGAACTAAATTTGTTAACATGAATGAAAAATACTTCTAAAGCATTTATTAATCTTAGTTAATGGTAATTTCAACATTTTCTAATACATCAGCAAAATTTTAAGTTAATATTAATTAATGGACCTGAGCTAACGTGAGCAAATGAACAGTTGCATTTTTATTCCTAGCATCAACAAAGATTAATACTGTAACAAATGGCTTGGTCATTGTTAGTTCATGCAACAACTATAGTTAACTAATGGGACATTATTGTGATGAATATGATTCATCATGAGGCAGACACATGATTGAGGTCAGTAAGCACCCCTCAACACACAGACACATAATCCACCTCCATCCAAAACACAACATGCTTTTCTCTGAAAGATTACAATAATAAAATTGAAATTAAAAACAAATAATCTGGATTTTCTGCTTGAGCTGTTAATAATGTCTAACAGCTGTCACATGCAGCACAACCACATGCGGCGGTTGGCCCGAGGCCGCCTGATGAGAGGAAGACAGACGGAGAGAGAAAGAGACGGTTCCTTTCACCTGCAGGTCCACTAAACATCTTTTTTGCTTGTCTTGTTTAATGGCTTATTCTTCGAAAGCTGCGGTGGGTTAAGGGAAGTGTGAGCTTCCGCTGCTGAAGTGTAAAATACGTGGCAGGGTATGAAAATGTGATACGGGTTATGTGATACGGGAAGGATTGCCCGCCCAGATTGTCTTCTTTGTGTAGGGTTGCAGTGCCCTCCTGACCTGCAGCGTGAGGGGACACCACGGCTGTGTGGCACAGTGCCAAGCTAAATATACTAAATATGAACAAACTAAATATGATAATACAGCACACTCTGCCCTATTTTTACAGATTTTTTTAGAGTGTATAGTCCTATTTTATTATTATTTTTATTATTTTTCAAATGATAATGTCCCAAAATGTCATCAAAGGGGCGTTTTATCAAATTAGCTAAGTAAGTAAAACACACACACACACACACACGTTTACACAGCTATGGAAATTAGGATATAGACTGCTGTTGTTTTTTCTATAAAGCCAATTGTAATTACTATAGACCAGATTCTACCCCTAAAAGAAAATGTTTTGCATTAAAAGGCATCAGGCAGTTTATTTCATTTATGAATTGTTTTTATGAACAAAAATGTCCCTGGATGTCCCCAAGTGAAGTTGTATCCAATTTAGCTTACTTCTGGGGATAATCCCTAAACTTTTGCTAATAGCACACACATACACACACACACACACACACACACACACTTGACCAATCAGAAAACCTAACAGCTAATTCTGCCCCAGCAAAGCTGTTAATCAGGTCAATAAATTAAGCACAAAATGATCCACAAACACATAGTTATGCAGCTTATCTGATGTAATGCTACAGACATACATATTTCATTAAAATTGTTGAAAGAGGTTAAACCAGTTTGGACATCTTGGACCAGTTTGTGGTAAAAGGGATAGAGTAAAGGCCTGTTCACGCCAAGAATGATCATGTTAAAGATAGCTATAACAATAACGATAGTTTTGTCATCTGCTGCTTCACATGATGCTCTTTAAAGTCTGCTGGATTCTGATTGGCTGATGTTTTTATTGTCCATCAGCTGAAACTGCTTCCAACGATAACAACACAGAGGAACGATATTGCTATCATTGTGCCGTAGACTTCCCAATTCTCATAGAATTAGAATCATTATTAAAAATGTATAGTTATAGTTATCGTCCTTGGTGTGAAACCAGCTTGGTGAAACTTGGTGTGAAACCAGCAACCCGACTTAAGGCCTTAAGTCGAATTGCTGGTTTCAGATATAGAAGAGCCATGAGAATCTCTATCTAATCTGCTCTCTAGTCATGTTCTTAACAAATACACACAAACAAAACATCAAAACACTTGTGCACCACATGATTTGATTGTGAAAAGTTTGTTATATCGCAGATTTGAAGCACAGTGTTTGGAGAGGAGGGTTATTGTAGAGACGGAGAAAGTTATTTTATATTCTAATGAAAGATTAATATGAAGACAACCCTTTTTTTTATTAATGTGCACTAATGAATTGTTCACACAGAGAGCAGGTAAGTGTATTACGTAAAAAGGGCACATTTTGATTTCATGCTTTTTAAAGCATGCAGGATAAGAATAGAAACCGTTTCTAACAATATCAGTGGAGCCCTTGATGTGGGCCCTAAAACTGCTATCTCAGATTGTTTTGGAAGTGAGAGAGACTTTATGGCTTGCCAATCTCTTATCTCCCAACAAACCCCTTCATCAGGTTGGCCGTAAACACTAGAAATGCTTTCATAACACCACTAAACACCTGTGCCTGCCTTTACATCCCCATACCCCCTCGTCTGAGACATTCATGCAATGAGCCCTTTAATAAAATCTCTCCGTACAGATATTTATTCCCCTCTGGAAAGTAAAACACAAGGGTAAGCGGCAGTCAGCAGGATTAACCTGTAAACAGAGCAGGGTTGCTGGGATATCCAGACAGGATATAAGAATGAGGGGACAGACAGGAACGTTCTGCCCCTCCAAAACAATAAAAGAGGAGGGAGGGTGTGTTTTTATCTTTGAGCAACATGCTGTAAAACACACACAAAGCTGTGATCGGAAACAATGGTCCTGGTGTGTGTGTGTGTGTGTGTGTGTGTGTGTTTGTGGTGTGGGGGGTTGCAGGAAGGAAGCCAACTCAACTCCCCCAGACAAGACGTGGTAAGAAGAACAGGAGAATCAAGGGTTTGGAGGAAATGGAGACCAAATGTTTAAAGGGGTCATATGACGTTGCTAAAAAGAACATTATGTTGTGTATTTGGTGTAATGCAATGAACCCGCCTTTCTGAAACGTGTCGATTTTTACAAAGCTCATCGGTCTGAAAAGCAAGGTGTACGCTGATTGGCCAGCTATCCAGTGTGTTGTGATTGGCTGAATACCTCAAGCGTGTGACTGAAATGTTACGCCCCTACCATACTGTGATGCCGTCTCCCGGCACGGCGACACAAAACCAATAAAACCCATTACAAACGAGGCATTTGTTGCATCCTGTGGGGAGATAATTACTGATTATAATGACTTATACTGTGTTTTTATGCATTGCATTGGGTATGGCGCCACATAAACATAAAACCATGTCTGCATATGTGATCGGAGAAACGACAAACAAGAAGCGCTACTCGCGTTTGAATCATCAGTGGCAAATTCTTTAAATATAAAAAATTTACTTACAGGCTGTGGGTCAGAAGTGCCAGACTGTCCTTGCAAAGTTGGAACTGCCCCACTTTATAGAACAGCCTTTGAGCACAGACCCATTGTATGCTACTCTGCAGGTTCAGGAAACAGTCTTCCATAAAATGCGTCACACACGGTGGGCTTGAGTGAGCGGAGGCCAGCGGCCTTGAGAACGGCGCGGCCTGTGGATTCGACGAAGGAGTTAAACGAGCCGTTTTAGGAGGGCGTGGACAAGTCTTAACTTTTATCTTTAATCTTTGGATTTGAGACTTTAGTCTTTGCACCTTTACAGATCTTCTTTATTCACCAAGAGCTTGTAACACTCCAAAGAGAAAAGAAAAATTGAAATCGCATCATATGACCCCTTTAATGCAACATGAAGTCTCAATAACATCATTTTTCTAGAAAGGATTCGTGAAACAACTCCACAAACCAGTCACCCGAAATGGTTCTTTAATGGCATCACTTTGGAAACCCCCTTTTGGAACTTTTTTTAAGCATGATACATTAAGTCTGTATGATATTCTATGGTCTCCAGATATGGCCTCTCCTTTAATGCAGGTCTATGACCATTCAAATCCATAACCCTAAGAATGCACAATAGTAAAGCTTATAGCAGTGATAATCAGGAGCATCTCACTTCCAAATGCACAGGATTCCAAAGAAGAAACCATGACAATGTCACGTTTTTAACGCTCAAGTGAGATTAATTTGATGTCTTCTCCTGTAACAGGTAAGGTGCTATACCACAAAAATTGCCCACAGATGAGCACAAAAGTGCAACTTCAATCCCAGCATAAGCATCAAACCAAAAGTAACAACCGAAATAACTGAGAGAGGATAAGTGAAATTGAGAGATTTCTCCGAAACGAAGCCACATTTCATGAGTCTTTGAGGAACATTGCTGTTTCAAAGCCAAGAGAGCGTTGCGACACCAGCCTCTGTCTCTACAAGCCTCCGAGTCCAATAGCAGCTGAATAATAAAGCCACTGAAAGACACCACAGAAGGTCTTTCACTGAGCCTGGATCCCAACTGCATCTGAATGCATTTGTACATCAATTCCCTGAAATATTCATGTTCTTTGTAAAGAATTCATGTGAGGCCGTGAGGGAGGCAGTCCCTGGAGGGATAAAATGAATCCACTAACGCAGCTACACCCCCTTTACGCCTATGGGACGCTATTGACCGGTCCGTTCGCTTAACGAGAAAAAAACTGGTTTGGTGACCGTCCAGCTTGGTTTGCATGAACATCGTGCTTTTCTTAGCTTATCCCTAATTAAATAAATAATGGTATTTGTTTAGTTACATATACATTAGCGGCAAACTACTTTGGGATTTTTTTTAGGCATTTAATATTTGGTTAAAATACTTTTTGCAGAATAATATGCACACTCTGCACAATAATAGGTTGATTACACTGTTAATCTATCAAAGCATTGCATTGTTTGGGCGTCCCAATCAGCTCAACTGGTATGTTTGTCCCCCAAATGGCAGACAGGAGGAATGCTCAGGACACAGAAATGACAAATTTTGCCTTTATTGGCTGATGCCTTTACATATTGTATACACATATATTATATAATATTTAATCAGAAAATATGAAAAGAGAAAAATGTCCACAGTAAAACAGCACAGTTGTCAGCCGATGATTTCAAAATCTCAAATATATATCATTCTATCACTAATGTGCATCCTCTTTTACTTGTCCTGCTAGATACAAACAACAGTGTAAAATCCTGTGCTTTTCATCAACCTTAGACAATGCAAAATTGCCCTCCGTCATCCTCTTCTAGAATGAAGGTGTAGCGGTGGTGTGGTAATAGCACACAGGTTGAATGTCAGCACATGAATCAAGCAGGAGACACGGTTGAGACGGTAATGTTCCAGACAAAGCTATAAAACTCTGAGCTCTGCGAATTTTATCTCTAGATACAATACCTCACCTGTCTCAATCATTGAACAGTGATGACAGTTAAGGGCACGGCTGCATGATGGCACAAGCTGTGAGTGTACGACCAAGACATTGTCATATCCGGTTAACAACAGCACACCTGCACCCTTTAGCTAACATTAGCCTAAATACTCATTACCCAAGACCAAATGGACACATCTACCACAATAAATTTAAGTGTACACGAGTGTATGGAAACTTCTGAAACAATGCCTTATTGTAGATATCTCTCATATATTTGATTCAGAGGTATCTTGCATTTTTTTTAGCAGGCTAAATCTATAGCCTAATAATTATTCTAAATCATTGTAAAATCATAATCTTTGAATCTGTTTGTTCCCAAAATCATCTAAATGCAAGACACCGAAAGGCTATGTGACTTGGAACAGTAAGGCCTCAGTAGTGCAAAATAAGTATGTTCTTCATGTAACTGATTTAGATTTATTATTGTCTATGGATGGTGAATAACCTAAGTTTGGCCTTATTGATGAACAATGTAAAATGGATCATGTGGATCTTTCTTTAAGAATGGTGTAAAGTATTAAGGAAATTGCATCTGACTAAATCGAATTGCTCATTCCTAACACTGCAATACTGCATTGCTCAAATAATCGGAAAGCTCTAATTTAGGCTGTTAACTTTAAATATCAAAATATACCATTGGCAATACTCAACTAACAAATATCTACAAATGCACAAAAAAAATTTAAAGGCTGTATTTAAAAGATATCACGTGCATTCTGGTATTCAAAACGTACATTGTTTTAATATGTTCTTAAATCATAATTTGAAGGGCGATTTATACACATACCTTACAGAAAACATTAGCTGTTAGCTATATATAACCGTTGCCTGTCACAATTCATATTAAAATGTGATTTTGTTTTTCAAAACCTCCACAATTCAGTTCATGTAGACAGAAGGATTCTAAGTCTTAAGTCTGGACTTAATCAGCAAGGATATGAGCATAACAAACAAAAAAAGGTAATATAGGCTTATCTATCTATCTACCTACGTTGGTTATTTGTAGCACCTAAAATAAGCTAAATATAAATAATAATAAAAATATATAATAAAAATTCTGTAACCAGATTTTGGTGTAAATGGTTCTTGAATTGCTATGTGGATTCTTTGATGTGACATTATAGGTTTTTCAAACATAAATAAGCAATAATCAAATACAGATCTGATATAAACATGAACATTGACTATTCTCTGAAATAGTGTGTAAACTCTTTATTGAGCTTCCACAGAAATGCCAGCGAATCAGAGAAAACGCAACCAACCTGAATGCGCCGCCATCGGTAAGTGAGATGGATAATATTTCCCGGCTGGAAAATGAGGCGCATGTTGCACAGAGCCGTGGCCGGAGGAGGAGATGCGAGAGGCGGCGCGATGCACTAGAGTGGCCCGCTCTGAAAGGAGATGTGCAGGAGCGGAGAAATCACGACCCTCCATTCCAAAGAAAACAGCCGATATAATCCAAAATCAAGCGGAAATCAGATGAAACCTATGTACTGTAATCCGTATGCGTTTGCTTCAGTGGAAAGCGCGCATCTCCTGCTCAGGTTGAAGTCCTCAATCATCTTTTCTACAAAGAAAGAAAGAGCAAACGTTATAATCTCGGTGTGGCACACCATTACAGCTGACATAAATCTGCTTCATGCACTCAGTATTCGTAAATATAAATTGAGACCTAAATTTGATGTAGTGCATTCACTTAGAGAAGAGCTGCATTAGTTTTTTAGGCGTCCATTGAAATCATGTGAAAGAGATGTGAAAAGTCCATAGATGGCAGTGATTGAATAGGCCTGATAGAGACCGATCCTTAGTGTATGGATACATGATAAAGATACACACCTTTTCCAGGACAGAGAAAAATGATGTTTTAAATTGAGAGATTGAGTATCTTCATGTTTTATAATTGCAAGCATGCACACGTATGATGGCAAACAAACGACATTTGCGAACACTTGAGCATGACAAGTGACATATATTGTTTGCAGAATATGAATGTGTGGACTTCAGCCCCATGTGTTGATTGTTTTTATTGTTAGAAATCATTTACACATTAGTGAAAGCTGACCAAATAAATCACACAGTTTTTTAAGACGTGTGCATGGCGTGAATGAAAAAAGAGAACGATGACATTGATTAGATGCATGAATTAATATGAAAAATAAGTGTGATATTTTATACATCATAGTTTAGATCGTGTCCATTTTGTTTGACATATCGTGAGATACATGCACTTTGAATAAACGTGGCATCGGTTCACTTTTAATAGCAATACATATCAAACTATTATGATAAAAAGCAACAACATATAAACTGTTAATACCATTTGCTAACAGAAATCAATTTTATACACTGAAAGACAAGTGTGTGTGTGTGTGGGACTTAAACCTGACTACACACAGACTCATGGGGACTCGTGTCACGGTGGGGACCTAAATTGTGGTCCCCACGGGTACAAAAGTTTTTTGAAAATCTAAAAATGCAGAAGTTTCCTGTGAGGGGTAGGGTTGGTGTAGGGCAATATAATATAGGGTCTGTACAGTAGAAAAACCATTACGCCTATGGAGTCCCCACAAGGATAGCTGACCAGACTCTGTGTGTGTGTGTGTGTGTGTGTGTGTGCGCGCATGTAAACAACTGCAATTTCCTTTCATCTGGTTGACCTGTTTTAGCTTCTATGCGGAGCAATTAAATCTAACAGAACCTAACACACAATATCTAGTGTCCAGTTCCAGCCTACTAATATCTGTTCCCTTCAACAAGCCTTTTGTGCTCTCTCTCTCTTTCTTGTAGACTAGATTTGAAGAAAATTGCACAATGTCACACAATAAATGAATTATTTAAGTGGGTTCCTTAATTGAAATGCGCAGACTACTATCAATTACAGCATTTTCAGAAAAGATACAAATGTAATAAATTCAGTGTTTTCCGCTGATGCAGGCCATGCATACAAACCAAGGTGGCCTTTCAGCAAGCAGCTTTTGTCTCCGTCAGCCATTACCGTGCAGCTCCAACACTCCACAACAGCCGTCCATTTCGAGCACACAACATTCAATCACACACTGCATGATTTGTTTTCAACTTAGCCTTTGCATGCAGTTGTATACTTAAATGCTTTGTATCGACAGCCGAATCGTGAATGTTGTTAAATATTTGCATATTATCCTGACGCAAATAGAAGTTGTTTTTGTCTCGCGCGTGACAATGCACAAAGTAGAATGCTTGAAAACCTAGTCTTTCTATGTCAAAGTGAGCAAAAAGCATAACTCTACTGGGTATCTTGTGTTCATCGGAGGCAGAAACTCACAAAGACATTCACATTATTTTTATAGCTCGTCTGTCGGTAGTGCTATTCGGCTGGGAGAGCGCGCTGCCCGGACACAAGCAGTGAAACGAGCCTCTCTCATGCCGATCCGAAATAAATCACAATTGATCATTACAGAGAAGCATTGATCAGCGAAGAAAAACACCGATCTGAATCTGATAATAAAGGACAACTGGAAATTTGGATGATGCACGTTTAATTTTTATTTGTTCCTTGTCATGTTTCAAATCAGGTGCTGCTATGCAATATCTTTAGAGAAAATATTTCCAATTGAACAATCAAAAAATGATTCCTTTGTAGAAATATTGAGCAGAAAAGCGCAAAAACGACATTAATACAGATGGTATTTTTAAATATGTGCGTGATTACAGAATTCATGAAAATATCACTTGCAATTTGAGTTGCAAACTTAACAAGGCCATACAATAATTGAATGTAGAAATATTAATTTCACAAAATGACATATTAAACAAATGCCTTAAATTATAATATTTAAATGAAGTGAATAAACGCGGCCTGTAGCACGGTGATTAAATGCGTAAGTTATATTTATTAATTATTTTACATTTATAGGTTTTCCATTTCCCTTTTGGACGCTGAATCATAATTGTTTGTGCTGTTTCAGTAGTTAACATGATTTTCTTTATTTCTTTGAAGGTCTTTAAAGACACAGCCATGACATAAAAAAAATAAATATGAATTACTTACTGGTATGTTATATCCTTGCATAACAATAAATAATTTTAATTAGAAATCAAGAACAAATATTCAGAGCAATGATGTCACTTATTTTCAAAAAGCATATTTCAGTGGTTCTGTCCTAGTTCCCCTCATACGATTGAAGCAGTTGTAGCTCGCCGGTCTCGGGCGTCTATAGGCCACTGAAGTCGCGAGTTCTCTTGTCCGGCGCCGATCGTGCCTCTCAACTCCGGGAGAGTAAACACACCCGCTCATTGGTCGGATTCACGAAGGATAATGAGCTGGCGTCGCTCGCCTGGGGTCACTCCGCGTTCTGATTGGTCGAAATCAGTAACCAATAGGAATCCGACGTGGACAGCGAGAGCGATGAGGCGAGCGGCAAATTCAAGCAAAATACTAAAGACTGGTTACAATGTCTTAAAACCTTAAATATTCCTTTGCAAACGAGCACAGGATTCCGACCTGGAGCCAGTTACTGTGTAGCCGCTGTCTTAAACAACGCCAAACAGGTATGTGATGTATTTTCTTTAAGAATAAGCCATCAAACAATATATGTGACTAATGAAAACAAACACTATTAAGAGTAAACACTATAGAGCCTTCAAAAATCGATGTATAAGTACGCGACAGATCCATATATACCTATAAATGCACTTCACTGAATGTTATAGTTTGCAGTAGTTTATTTAAAGCTAACAGCCCGTGAGTGGGTTTATGAACAAGCTTTTTTAAAAAAGGCTCCATTTGGAGGAGGATTTGATTGGCTGGCACGTTGCCAACGTATTGTCACTCACCGAGTGTAAACAAGACTCTGATTGGCTGCTCGCCAGTCCGCATTGAGCTATCTGGAAAAAAGAAAGAAAGAAATAACTGGATCTGCGGTTTCAAGGCGTCCCAGGTTGGATGATGAAAACCGATAAGAAGGAGCAGTTTCAAGGCGCTCCAAAAGGCGGACCCTCTATGGCCCTGGAGCTACACTCGGAGAACGCGAGAAGTAGAGAAGGAAATGTTCGATATGTTGAAGGATTCAGATTTGATGTGCGATACCTTCAGATCTGGAACAGATAAACATGAAGCAGTCACAAGGCGGATTTCTGAACACATCGGTAACGATGAAGAAAATCGGGAAAATGGAAGAGTTTGGATCAGCTTTACTCGAACCCATTTATTCTGAACGATAGATAAAGCCCGACGGAATTGAAAAAAGGATACGCAAAAACGCTACGCTAAGATATTTTATTTCAATATTTAAAAGGTTTACAAAAAAGGGACAGAAAATATGTATCGGTTTGTTAACATTCTTTTCTTCAATCTGTTTCGTTGAAAGGAGTGTGCTCTTATCTAAGAGGATATGTGCTTTTATATATAAATCGACTATTAACTAAATTTAAATAGCATACTAAAATCATACATTTTAATTTACATTTTCAGTTTGGCTTCTTAATGTGAGATTTACAGGATACATACAGATTGTCTCATGCACAGCTCTTTGGGCAAAATTCTATAAAATTCTATTTTTTTTAAATAAAATCTGACCTTGTAGAGTGGTGTAGTGGCGTGCATATACAGGAATGTGGGCTGAGAAACATTTAATACATTGCATTTTTTTCCTCCTCATGGCCCTGGAGCTACACTCGGAGAACGCGAGAAGTAGAGAAGGAAATGTTCGATATGTTGAAGGATTCAAATTTGATGTGCGATACCTTCAGATCTGGAACAGATAAACATGAAGCAGTCACAAGGCGGATTTCTGAACACATCGGTAACGATGAAGAAAATCGGGAAAATGGAAGAGTTTGGATCAGCTTTACTCGAACCCATTTATTCTGAACGATAGATAAAGCCCGACGGAATTGAAAAAAGGATACGCAAAAACACTACGCTAAGATATTTTATTTCAATATTTAAAAGGTTTACAAAAAAGGGACAGAAAATATGTATCGGTTTGTTAACATTCTTTTCTTCAATCTGTTTCGTTGAAAGGAGTGTGCTCTTATCTAAGAGGAGATGTGCTTTTATATATAAATCGACTATTAACTAAATTTAAATAGCATACTAAAATCATACATTTTAATTTACATTTTCAGTTTGGCTTCTTAATGTGAGATTTACAGGATACATACAGATTGTCTCATGCACAGCTCTTTGGGCAAAATTCTATAAAATTCTATTTTTTAAAAAATAAAATCTGACCTTGTAGAGTGGTGTAGTGGCGTGCATATACAGGAATGTGGGCTGAGAAACATTTAATACATTGCATTTTTTTCCTCCTCGTTGTTACCATGTTACCATGCATGAATTATATGTACAGAATTGTAGTGAAAATATATGTAGATACAGAATGAGCATTTTCCGTATAGATAAAAGAACATATCAAGACTGAATGACAGGTCTCTGATTGACAGTCCAGCTCTATCTCAAAGAAAGCAAGAACTGTTTCTCTGAGACACAAAAGGGTTCAAATGGACTTATTTCTGTTTTTTGCGTAACCAATGGAAAACACTATAAGACTTATATAGCACATGCTTTTTACAAATAACTCAAATAAGGTATATTTTCAAATAATAATGCTACATCATGCAATAGGTCCACCTTGGAAATTGAGGCTGAACATTGTTTGCCATTTTGAGTATATGCAAAACAAATGCAATTATTTTTAACAAATAAAATTTTAAAAACCTGCTTCGTCTGTCTTTGCTTAGCCTGTTTTAACGGCTTTGTCTTTACAATTCAGTTTTTGTGTGTTTTACTGTAAGTCGTTGTTACTGTTGATACAGACATCTGTTACTACAAAAAAGAAAGAAAGAAAAGAATGGGCAGGACTGCATAGGCCCAAACACCGAACTAAAGTGTTTGCATCTGATAAAGGCTGCTCTAAAGTGCAAAGAGGAAAAAGAAAAAAAAAGGATTTGCTGATGATGCTACTTCAAAGCCATTTTTACAATGACAATTTGTCTGTGTTAGGTCTAAATTTAAATCTAGCATGGAGTAATTTAGTCCACATTGGTTGCTGATTAAAAATAAAAAAACATTAGTTTTTTACTCTTCAGTGAAAATATGGTTGATGAAACATGGAATGTTGAAAACGTGTAATGTATTTGGTATGATATTACAGAGGTGGGAAATCTACGTGCAGATATCATATACAGTACATGTGACCGTGTATGCAATACATAATTTAATTGGATTATTTTTGCACTCATGATTCTTTTTGAAATGTGAATAATAGATGTTCACTGAGATAACCTGACACTTAAATGCTTGACACTTAAAATATCAACATGGACAAACATATGGCAAATAAATTCTGGGAAAGCCTTTTTACAGACCAGTGTTCTGCTTGCTTTAATAAACAATTGTATGTGATATAAAATTGATCATATATGATCGCATATGACAGATGAGTTCTACCAGTGTTGATCATCTGAAAATGTTATTTAATATTTATTAATAAATCCTAGATGGATGGTACAAATAATCTCTCTGTAACTTTAAATTTACCAACCCCCAAATTCTAAGGTCAGCTGTCTCAGTTAACCCCTTTGCTGCCATTTGAGTATCTCTATGTTCTATAAATACTTTTTTTATGTATTCTACATTAATGTACTTGATTTTTGATTGGAAATAATACATTAAATGTCAGACTGTAATTTTTATTTAAATAAATAAATAAAATTGTATGGATTGTGTGTTGAAGTGTTGCCAGGATTTAGACAAATCCATTTTTGTATCTGTTGAGAATTTGATGACACAAAATCATGAAGCATAATCCATCTGAAATGGTATACAACAATAAACAGCTACAGATTGCAACAGCATTGAAACATTCTCTTATATATATAATACATATCCAAGATTATAATCCATCATACAGAATAAATACAAAGTTTGTGCCGCATGGACCAGTGTTTAATATAACAGTTAGTAAAAATATAAGACCTTAACATCCTAATGAATTATCCCTTTAAAATAATAATAATAATTTACAATTAAAATAGCTAATTAAAATTTAAGCCATTTTGTGTCTCTCCAATTTGGCACACTCGGTTTGTGGAGCTCTTTCCTAATGAACTGATGATCTGAATATGCGCCAGGGCCAGAATTGAGAACCACTGATTTTGGCTTACCCTAAATCAAGATGGATATTGAGAGCATGTTGAGAGGCAAGATATTATGCAAAAAAAAAAAAAAAGTCCAGAACCAGCACATATTGTGGGGGGAAAGGATGAAATAAAAATGTTTAAATTGATGAGTCTCTCCTTTCCTCTCAAATAAGTTGTCTGTGTGGAAATATGTTTATGTATTAATTAGTATTGCACACTCACCTTTAAGCATTTTTCGGTTTAGCATTTGTAATCCTAAAGGTATAATTCACCCTCATGTATGACTACCAAACTTGCATGACTTTCTTCTTGAACATAAAAAAGGAGAAAAGTTGTTGAGAAAAACTGAGAAAGTAAGTCATGCAGGTTTGAAACAACATGAGTATATGTGAGTAAATGACAGAATTTTCATTTTGCGTGAACTAGGCTTTTTAACTGTTATTGTAAATGTTATAATAAATGTTATTATTATTTATGTAAAGAAATGTTGTGTTAAAGGTGCGCTCAGTACTCTTTGTTATGTGCTGATCAATATGGCAGCTACTCAGGACTTATTGACACCTAAAGCTGTGGATGCAACATCATGCACAAGCAAAAGTGTAAAATAATGAGTTACTGAGATAAAGTGAGCATTATTTGGCCAGCATATGTCTATCCCCATGAGGCAAACCTCTCCACGTGCAATAACAATCCCCATAAAGCAGTGTTTCCCAAACCTGTTCCTGGAGGCACACCACCAGTACAAATTTTCAAAAATTCGTCCTAATCAAACACACCTGATTCAACTCATTAGCTCATTAGTAGAGACCTCAAGACCTAAAAATGATGGGTCACATAAGACGTCAAAAATATTTATTGTTGGTTTGCCTCTATAGGGCTGCGTTCCACTTTGTTTGTTTGTTTTTTTTATGCCCTTCCCTCGCTAACTTTCCTCCGTCTCGTTGACTCGGATGTACGTCATTGATTATGTTGCACGAGTGCCCACTACTAGTGAAACCTTTGCAATGGGCTGAATTGGAATGTCCTACGCCCTTTATAACTTGGAATCAGCTATGGAGTTGATTTCTTATTTACATGTTTTCCATTATGAATTTCCTTGATGCAGCATTCTATATGTATATAGGTATGGGCTGTTTAAAATATTTAAAAATAATTAATATATCATAGAGTTGAGGTGTAAATTAAACATGATCTGCTATGACGTCACAATCGTGTTGCACTGTGGTATATGGAGCTGCCTGAAGTGTACATATGAAGTAGACTCTCTCCCTCAGTCAAAATCGAGGGGTCGAGGTTCTGTCCATTTAAACTTCCCTTGTCCACTTCACAAAGTGGAACATGCTTCAAAATAGTGGTAGGGATTCCCATGAGGGGAAGTGCTTAGGGAAGTACATGAGAGTGTGTCTAAAAGCAAAGCGGAATGCAGCCTAGGAATAGGGCTGGGAAACACTACCCTAAAGGATCATGGTGGCCAACCCAGCTCCTGGAGACTTACCTTCCTGTATACTTAATTTCCAACCCTGCTCCAACGCACCTGACTGATATTTTCAATTAATCCTGGACACTTATATTAGCTGGTTTGGATGTTTTTGATTAGAGTTGGAGTTAAACTCTGCTGGATGGAAGCTGTCCAGGAGCAGTGCACTCCACATTTTTGTCTCATCTAATGCTGGGTACACACTAAAATATTTGTAAAATCTTATATAAGATTTTCAAAATGTGAGAGACCACAAACATGAGGACAAAAAAAAAATAGATTTAACCATTTTGCTCCTATAGTGTGTGGTGTGCCGAAATGTGACAAAGACAGCACACCACACAACAACAGATTTTCAACCAGAGTCCCGACTGTGAACACGGGAAATCTTGCAAAATCTCTCGAGTCTTGAGAATAAATGTGGCGGACGATAGGCAGGAAGAAATTGTGATGTCTGCATTTGTTATGCTTCCGTCTTCTTTCAGCTCGCTTTCTGATTGGATATTGTTTCATTTCACGTGATAATCTCCAGATCGTACACGCGTTTGTCCTCGGGGTTCCCCCCACACATCAGGATTTCACCACAAGACTATACATTTCTGAAATCTTCCTAATCAGACACACCTGAATTAGCTCATTAGAAGAGACCCCAAAGCCTAAAATGGATTGGTCAGGTAGGAGAGACTTCCAAAATGTGTACAGTTGTGGTGCCTTCAGGAAAAGAGTTGTGAAACACTGGTTTAGTCATATCCAGTTCTGGGCCCGTATTCACAAAACATCTTATGGCTACAAGTAGCTCATAACTCGTCGATTTAGGAGAAAATCTTAAAAATAATGGGCGTGTCAGTCCTAAATTTAGGACTCGTATAAATTTTTGCTCTAAGAGTGTTTCACAAAGCGTTTTAGCACTAAAACTAGCTCCTAAATCTGTGAAACGTTAGGAGCAGTGAAGAGGAGTCCTAAGTCACTAAGACCAAGCCACAAACTATCCTAAAATTGCTTCTGTCTCAAAACAAACATTTTAGAAACATTTGACAATAATGAGCTTTTTAAAAAGATACCGCCTTTGGTTTTAAAAGTTATCCCAACTCCAAATTTTCTTTTGATTATATCCTTGTTTTTATTAACCAGTTAGATAGAAAGGCAAGAAGTAACAGCTGTTCTTGCATCCAGTTTGGTTTTCTTTGACGTTTGCATGTCTTGCTATCAGCCATGATTATTCTACTGTTAATTAAAAGGCTTATTTTATGCATATTCACTAATTGTTTTTGAGAGGCACACATGTAAGAGGCTGACAATTAGCTGAACATATACTTGTTTAATTAATGACTCTTAGCCGCATTTTAAAATCTTTATTTAAATGTGGCAACATTTTTATTTTAAAACTTTATTTGATTATGGCAACAATACTGCACTCTACAATATTTATATGAATAAATCTCTGACAGAGACTATCAGCCAATCACTGTATGTATGGTTAATAAGCATGCTGACATCATCCATAGCAACAAGGTCAACCCCGCCCTTACTCTGAGCTTAACACTTCTCTCTATTCCTTAGTAAAAGTTTGTCTCAGCAGCTTTATGAATAGGTTTTTGAGAGAAAACTCTTATCTAAAAACTTTTACTGCTCTTTAGCAGAGATCTTAGTGGTAAGATAAAATGTTTTGTGAATATGGGCCCTGATCTTTTAGGGCCAGCAGAGTTTAGCTCCAGCCTCAATTAAACACAACTGAACGAGCTAATCAAGATCTTCAGGATCACTAGAAACTGCCAGGCAGATGTGTTGGTGTTAACCTGCAGGAAAGTGGCCCTTCAAGAGCAACAATGGGCACTCCTGGTTTTGACTACAAGACTTGAATTGGGTTTGTCCAATAAGGGAGAGAATGTGCAGTTCTGGGGGTCTTGAGGACAAGTTTGAAAATGTTTGAGTCTTAGTAAAGTCTAAGACTCTTAAGTGTTTACTGAGGTGACACTTAAGTGTTGCAAACTAAGGACTACAATGATGTCAACCCAAAATGGCTGCCCTCAATCTCTGAAACAGCCAATAGTGAGCCTGCTCATGTGAAGTCACAGCAGCACAACACTAACCATTTAATGTAACTACAATAAAATTATTGAATTAAGACACTGAAATATTTAAATATTTAAATGTATTTGGTAACACTTTACTTGAAGGGGTGTGCATAAGACTGAGTGAACACCTTACAACAGCATATCTAAAAGTATGAGACAACAACAAACAAAAAACATGGGGTAACACTTTACTTGAAGGGGTGTGCATAAGACTGACATGACACCTTCATAATCATGACATGACACATGTCATGAATATGAAGGAGGTTGTATGCATGTTTATGACAACTGTCATTAAGTGTCATTCGCTCAGTTATGTCATTTTTAATGCAAATATGACATTATTTGACCTAACCCTAACCTAACCCTACCCCTACCCTTACCCCTAACCATAGCCCATAACAAAGACATCTCAAACAATGTCATCTTTGCATTAAAAATGACATAACTGAGCGAATGACACTTAATGACAGTTGTCATAAACATGCATAAAAAAACCTTCATATTCATGACATATGTCATGTCATGATTATGTAGATGTCATGTCATGATTATGAAGGTGTCATGTCAGTCTTATGCACACCCCTTCAAGTAAAGTGTAACCATGTATTTTTTTAATGTTTTGCATTGTGCAAAATTATCGCAAATTGTGAACATGAGTTCCATCAACAGCTCCAACAACTCTGGGAAAGCCCACAATCTTCATAAAAGTGGCTTGTTTTTGCAGCATGGCTTGACGGTCAGTTGGAATGTCAAAGAACTGCCATATAGTAGTGGCCAAAAGTGATGTCCGGCCTAGGAAAAAAAAAATGTAATCATACTGCATAGTTGCTTAGAATCAATTGTTTTATTTGTGATAATAATGCAATGAAACATGCCAACATACCAATACGGTCATACAAAGAAATTATGAACACATGCAAAATCAAGAGAGGACCAACAAAATATTATAAAATATTAATAAATTAATAAAACTGTTTATGTTGTAGTCAATGTTGCCAATTTAGTGATTTTGATTTAGTGACTTCTTCGCCCCTTTTGAGACTTTTTTTCAAAAGCCTAGCAACAAAATAAATTTCTTGGACAAACCTTATCTAGATTTCAAGACTGTCCCACTGATCTATATTTATATTTTTATAGATCAGTGAACTCCCCATTATGACAATCTAACAACATTTAGAGACTTTTTTAAGCTACTTTCAATTGAAAGCAGTTGGCAACACTGGTCAGTGTGTTTTTTTTTCTTCGTATTTTGATGTTTTAAGGGAAATGTAGGGTCATAATAAAAAAAACTCCACATCACTTTTGGCCACTGTTGTGTTTGGTGGGGTTAGTACCACAATATTTAAGACCCTCATCACCGGTGCATTGCTGCATTTTCCAATTTTCCAGCCAAAAGAAATGTAATCACTACTTTCATTTCTGCAGTTAAGAGCATTGATTTGTAGAGTGGAAGAAGTTATTAAATTTCTTACTTGGTGTCACGAATTCAGTCCATGGACTCCCGTTTATTCACCACCAGAGGTCACCCTTTCCATTACATTGACTCTTGCACTACACACTGTTGCATATCACCCCGGACTACATATCCCATCATCCCCTGCACTAACAACACACACACTGTTGATTGCACAGCACTGATTGCACAGCTGTTATCACTCACACATCCCCTATTTAACTCTGTCTCTGATCCCATTGCACTGCCGAGTATTGTTTAGCGCATATCTCCAGATAGCTACACTACAGAGTCCTCATTCGTTTCCCTGCCTTAGCCTTAGCCGTTTTCTCGGTTCCTGATCTTCGCCTGGTTTCCTGGATTTCTCCCTTTAGTCTTGTCCCTCCTGATTCTGTTTGCCGTTCATCGACCTACGCTAGCCCTAGGACTATTCTTGTGT